>NC_079163.1:17581551-17881551 GCF_947563725.1 Argiope bruennichi
ATGATTATTACTTCAATTTCTTTAAAGCATGAATTGTATCATTTTTATTAATAAGGGGGGAAATTTTTCTAATCAGTTGTCTGTTTTCTTTTTAATTTTGTATTGCTGATTTTTAGATGTATTTCTTCTCTTTTTTATAAAGGGCATAAGTATTTGTTAAATTTTTAGGGCTGCCAATTATCAGAAGTAATTTCCCTGAATATTATATTTGACTTCATGTCATTCATCCTGAAACTTAAGCTGGATTCTCTTTTTTACATGTTTCTTGAAACCAGACTTGAAATATTTTACATGAAATTTTAATCACACATGCTCAATGAATCTTTTTTTCATTGATTTTTTATTGCCCAGTCTTATTTAGTTTTTATTTCGACTGAATTTCAGATATATTTCATTGCAATTTAAAGTTTTTTCTCTGTGTAGATTATATTTTCACTGATTCATTCATTGTTTATTTGTTGTCCATTTGTTTGTTTGTGTGTGTGTGTGTGTGTGTGTGTGTGTGTGTGTGTGTGTGTGTGTGTGTGTGTGTGTGTGTGTGTGTGTGTGTGTGTGTGTGTGTGTGTGTGTGTGTGTGTGTGTTTCACCATTCAGCTGGAGTTCAAATTTATTTCATTTCAATATAAATTTTCCAATGATTGTACATTATGTTTTATTCATATCAACTTGGAATGAATACTGATTTGGAACAAAAATGTTTATTTGTTAGGTGTTGAAATAAATTTTATACTGTCTTTCTATTCTTATAATTGTTTAATAATTTTGAGTATATGGAAGAAAATATTTCCAAATGATTATTACTTCAATTTCTTTAAAGCATGAAGTGTATCATTTTTATTAATAAGGGGGGAAATTTTTCTAATCAGTTGTCTGTTTTCTTTTTAATTTTGTATTGCTGATTTTTAGATGTATTTCTTCTCTTTTTTATAAAGGGCATAAGTATTTGTTAAATTTTTAGGGCTGCCAATTATCAGAAGTAATTTCCCGGAATATTATATTTGACTTCATGTCATTCATCCTGAAACTTAAGCTGCATTCTATTTTTTACATGTTTCTTGAAACCAGACTTGAAATATTTTACATGAAATTTTAATCACACATGCTCAATGAATCTTTTTTTCATTGATTTTTTTATTGCCCAGTCTTATTTAGTTTTTATTTCGACTGAATTTCAGATATATTTCATTGCAATTTAAAGTTTTTTCTCTGTGTAGATTATATTTTCACTGATTCATTCATTGTTTATTTGTTGTCCATTTGTTTGTGTGTGTGTGTGTGTGTGTGTGTGTGTGTGTGTGTGTGTGTGTGTGTGTGTGTGTGTGTGTGTGTGTGTGTTTCACCATTCAGCTGGAGTTCAAATTTATTTCATTTCAATATAAATTTTCCAATGATTGTACATTATGTTTTATTCATTACAACTTGGAATGAATACAGATTTGGAACAAAAATGTTTATTTGTCAGGTGTTGAAATAAATTTTATACTGTCATTCTATTCTTATTATTATTTAATAATTTTGAGTATATGGAAGAAAATATTTCCAAATGATTATTACTTGAATTTGTTTAAAGCATTAAGTGTATCATTTTTATTAATAAGGGGGGAATTTTTTCTAATCAGTTGTCTGTTTTCTTTTTAATTTTGTATTGCTGATTTTTAGATGTATTTCATCTCTTTTTTATAAAGGGCATAAGTATTTGTTAAATTTTTAGGGCTGCCAAACATCAGAAGTAATTTCCCTGAATATTATATTTGACTTCATGTCATTCATCCTGAAACTTAAGCTGGATTCTCTTTTTTACATGTTTCTTGAAACCAGATTTGAAATATTTTAGATGAAATTTAAATCACACATGCTCAATGAATCTTTTTTTCATTGATTTTTTATTTCAACTGAAATTCAGATATATTTCATTGCAATTTAAAGCTTTTTCTCTGTGTAGATTATATTTTTTCATAACCTACTTGGAATGAAAACACATTTCCAACACAAATTATTATTTTCCAGTTATTATAGTAAAATGTGTTCTGTCTTTGTGTTCATGCTATTTTTTAATATTTGTGTCAGAATTTGAAAATTTTCCCAATGATTATTGTTTCATTTTTTAATAGGTTAAAGAGTCTCGTTTTTATTAATTAGATTAAAAAATGTGTAATATAATGAATGTTTTATTTCTAATTCTGTTTTCTTGATTATTTTATTGATTTCTTCTTTTTTTTTATTTTCAGGGCATAATAATTTCTTCAATTTTTTTGATGCAGAAGATCAGAATTAATTTATATAGATATGAAATTGGGCTTCATGACATTGTTATTCAAAAGTAAGCTTAATATTTTATTTCATGCCACAGAGATAAAACACTTTACTTGAATTTTAAATTAATTTTCCATACAATATCTTTCATTCATTGTTTATTTGGTGTCTGTGTGTGTGTGTGTGTGTGTGTGTGTGTGTGTGTGTGTGTGTGTGTGTGTGTGTGTGTGTGTGTGTGTGTGTGTGTGTGTGTGTGTGTGTGTGTGTGTGTGTGTGTGTGTGTGTGTGTGTGTGTGTGTTTCACCATTCAGCTGCAGTTCAAATTTATTTCATTTCAATATAAATATTCCAATGATTGTACATTATGTTTTATTCATTACAACTTGGAATGAATACAGATTTGGAACAAAAATGTTTATTTGTCAGGTGTTGAAATAAATTTTATACTGTCATTCTATTCTTATTATTATTTAATAATTTTGAGTATATGGAAGAAAATATTTCCAAATGATTATTACTTGAATTTGTTTAAAGCATTAAGTGTATCATTTTTATTAATAAGGGGGGAATTTTTTCTAATCAGTTGTCTGTTTTCTTTTTAATTTTGTATTGCTGATTTTTAGATGTATTTCATCTCTTTTTTATAAAGGGCATAAGTATTTGTTAAATTTTTAGGGCTGCCAAACATCAGAAGTAATTTCCCTGAATATTATATTTGACTTCATGTCATTCATCCTGAAACTTAAGCTGGATTCTCTTTTTTACATGTTTCTTGAAACCAGATTTGAAATATTTTAGATGAAATTTAAATCACACATGCTCAATGAATCTTTTTTTCATTGATTTTTTATTTCAACTGAAATTCAGATATATTTCATTGCAATTTAAAGCTTTTTCTCTGTGTAGATTATATTTTTTCATAACCTACTTGGAATGAAAACACATTTCCAACACAAATTATTATTTTCCAGTTATTATAGTAAAATGTGTTCTGTCTTTGTGTTCATGCTATTTTTTAATATTTGTGTCAGAATTTGAAAATTTTCCCAATGATTATTGTTTCATTTTTTAATAGGTTAAAGAGTCTCGTTTTTATTAATTAGATTAAAAAATGTGTAATATAATGAATGTTTTATTTCTAATTCTGTTTTCTTGATTATTTTATTGATTTCTTCTTTTTTTTTTATTTTCATAGCATAATAATTTCTTCAATTTTTTTGATGCAGAAGATCAGAATTAATTTATATAGGTATGAAATTGGGCTTCATGACATTGTTATTCAAAAGTAAGATTAATATTTTATTTCATGCCACAGAGATAAAACACTTTACTTGAATTTTAAATTAATTTTCCATACAATATCTTTCATTCATTGTTTATTTGGTGTCTATTTGTGTGTGTGTGTGTGTGTGTGTGTGTGTGTGTGTGTGTGTGTGTGTGTGTGTGTGTGTGTGTGTGTGTGTGTGTGTGTGTGTGTGTGTGTGTGTTTCACCATTCAGCTGGAGTTCAAATTTATTTCATTTCAATATAAATTTTCCATTGATTGTACATTATGTTTTATTCATATCAACTTGGAATGAATACTGATTTGGAACAAAAATGTTTATTTGTTAGGTGTTGAAATAAATTTTATACTGTCTTTCTATTCTTATAATTGTTTAATAATTTTGAGTATATGGAAGAAAATATTTCCAAATGATTATTACTTCAATTTCTTTAAAGCATGAAGTGTATCATTTTTATTACTAAGGGGGGAAATTTTTCTAATCAGTTGTCTGTTTTCTTTTTAATTTTGTATTGCTGATTTTTAGATGTATTTCTTCTCTTTTTTATAAAGGGCATAAGTATTTGTTAAATTTTTAGGGCTGCCAATTATCAGAAGTAATTTCCCTGAATATTATATTTGACTTCATGTCATTCATCCTGAAACTTAAGCTGGATTCTATTTTTTACATGTTTCTTGAAACCAGACTTGAAATATTTTACATGAAATTTTAATCACACATGCTCAATGAATCTTTTTTTCATTGATTTTTTTATTGCCCAGTCTTATTTAGTTTTTATTTCGACTGAATTTCAGATATATTTCATTGCAATTTAAAGTTTTTTCTCTGTGTAGATTATATTTTCACTGATTCATTCATTGTTTATTTGTTGTCCATTTGTGTGTGTGTGTGTGTGTGTGTGTGTGTGTGTGTGTGTGTGTGTGTGTGTGTGTGTGTGTGTGTGTGTGTGTGTGTGTGTGTGTGTGTGTGTGTGTGTGTTTCACCATTCAGCTGGAGTTCAAATTTATTTCATTTCAATATAAATTTTCCAATGATTGTACATTATGTTTTATTCATTACAACTTGGAATGAATACAGATTTGGAACAAAAATGCTTATTTGTCAGCTGTAGAAATAAATTTTATACTGTCATTCTATTCTTATTATTGTTTAATAATTTTGAGTATATGGAAGAAAATATTTCCAAATGATTATTACTTGAATTTGTTTAAAGCATTAAGTGTATCATTTTTATTAATAAGGGGGGAATTTTTTCTAATCAGTTGTCTGTTTTCTTTTTAATTTTGTATTGCTGATTTTTAGATGTATTTCATCTCTTTTTTATAAAGAGCATAAGTATTTTTTAAATGTTTAGGGCTGCCAAACATCAGAAGTAATTTCCCTGAATATTATATTTGACTTCATGTCATTCATCCTGAAACTTAAGCTGGATTCTCTTTTTTACATGTTTCTTGAAACCAGATTTGAAATATTTTAGATGAAATTTAAATCACACATGCTCAATGAATCTTTTTTTCATTGATTTTTTATTTCAACTGAAATTCAGATATATTTCATTGCAATTTAAAGCTTTTTCTCTTTATAGATTATATTTTTTCATAACCTACTTGGAATGAAAACACATTTCCAACACAAATTATTATTTTCCAGTTATTATAGTAAAATGTGTTCTGTCTTTGTGTTCATGCTATTTTTTAATATTTGTGTCAGAATTTGAAAATTTTCTCAATGATTATTGTTTCATTTTTTAATAGGTTAAAGAGTCTCGTTTTTATTAATTAGATTAAAAAATGTGTAATATAATGAATGTTTTATTTCTAATTCTTTTCTCTTATCATTTTATTTATTTCTTCTTTTTTTTTTTTATTTTCAGGGCATAATAATTTCTTCAATTTTTTTGATGCAGAAGATCAGAATTAATTTATATAGATATGAAATTGGGCTTCATGACATTGTTATTCAAAAGTAAGCTTAATATTTTATTTCATGCCACAGAGATAAAACACTTTACTTGAATTTTAAATTAATTTTCCATACAATATTTTTCATTCATTGTTTATATTTGGTGTCTATTTGTGTGTGTGTGTGTGTGTGTGTGTGTGTGTGTGTGTGTGTGTGTGTGTGTGTGTGTGTGTGTGTGTGTGTGTGTGTGTGTGTGTGTTTCACCATTCAGCTGGAGTTCAAAATTATTTCATTTCAATATAAATTTTCCAATGATTGTACATTATGTTTTATTCATATCAACTTGGAATGAATACTGATTTGGAACAAAAATGTTTATTTGTTAGGTGTTGAAATAAATTTTATACTGTCTTTCTATTCTTATATTTGTTTAATAATTTTGAGTATATGGAAGAAAATATTTCCAAATGATTATTACTTCAATTTCTTTAAAGCATGAAGTGTATCATTTTTATTAATAAGGGGGGAAATTTTTCTAATCAGTTGTCTGTTTTCTTTTTAATTTTGTATTGCTGATTTTTAGATGTATTTCTTCTCTTTTTTATAAAGGGCATAAGTATTTGTTAAATTTTTAGGGCTGCCAATTATCAGAAGTAATTTCCCTGAATATTATATTTGACTTCATGTCATTCATCCTGAAACTTAAGCTGGATTCTATTTTTTACATGTTTCTTGAAACCAGACTTGAAATATTTTCGTGAAATTTTAATCACACATGCTCAATGAATCTTTTTTTCATTGATTTTTTATTGCCCAGTCTTATTTAGTTTTTATTTCAACTGAATTTCAGATATATTTCATTGCAATTTAAAGTTTTTTCTCTGTGTAGATTATATTTTCACTGATTCATTCATTGTTTATTTGTTGTCCATTTGTGTGTGTGTGTGTGTGTGTGTGTGTGTGTGTGTGTGTGTGTGTGTGTGTGTGTGTGTGTGTGTGTGTGTGTGTGTGTGTGTGTGTGTGTGTGTGTGTGTGTGTGTGTGTGTGTGTGTGTGTGTGTGTGTGTGTGTGTGTGTGTGTGTGTGTGTGTGTGTGTGTGTGTGTGTGTGTGTGTGTGTGTGTTTCACCATTCAGCTGGAGTTCAAAATTATTTCATTTCAATATAAATTTTCCAATGATTGTACATTATGTTTTATTCATTACAACTTGGAATGAATACAGATTTGGAACAAAAATGTTTATTTGTCAGGTGTAGAAATAAATTTTATACTGTCATTCTATTCTTATTATTGTTTAATAATTTTGAGTATATGGAAGAAAATATTTCCAAATGATTATTACTTGAATTTGTTTAAAGCATTAAGTGTATCATTTTTATTAATAAGGGGGGGAATTTTTCTAATCAAATGTCTGTTTTCTTTTTAATTTCTTATTGCTGATTTTTAGATGTATTTCATCTCTTTTTTATAAAGAGCATAAGTATTTGTTAAATTTTTAGGGCTGCCAAACATCAGAAGTAATTTCCCTGAATATTATATTTGACTTCATGCCATTCATCCTGAAACTTAAGCTGGATTCTCTATTTTACATATTTCTTGAAACCAGATTTGAAATATTTTAGATGAAATTTAAATCACACATGCTCAATGAATCTTTTTTTCATTGATTTTTTATTGCCCTGTCTTATTTTGTTTTTATTTCAACTGAATTTCAGATATATTTCATTGCAATTTAAAGTTTTTTTCTCTGTGTAGATTATATTTTCACTGATTCAGTCATTGTTTCAGTTGTGTGTGTGTGTGTGTGTGTGTGTGTGTGTGTGTGTGTGTGTGTGTGTGTGTGTGTGTGTGTGTGTGTGTGTGTGTGTGTGTGTGTGTGTGTGTGTGTGTTTCACCATTCAGCTGAAGTTCAAATTTATTTCATTTCAATATTAATTTGCCAATGATTGTACATTATGTTTTATTCATATCAACTTGGAATGAATACAGATTTGGAACAAAAATGTTTATTTGTCAGGTGTTGAAATAAATTTTATACTGTCATTCTATTCTTATAATTGTTTAATAATTTGGAGTATATGAAAGAAAATATTTCCAAATGATTATTACTTCAATTTGTTTAAAGCATGAAGTGTATCATTCTTATTAATAAGGGGGGAAATTTTCTAATCAGTTGTCTGTTTTCTTTTTAATTTTGTATTGCTGATTTTTAGATATATTTCTTCTCTTTTTTATAAAGGGCATAAGTATTTGTTAAATATTTAGGGCTGCGAATCATCAGAAGTAATTTCCCTGAATATTATATTTGACTTCATGTCATTCATCCTGAAACTTAACCTGGATTCTATTTTTTACATGTTTCTTGAAACCAGATTTGAAATATTTTAGATGAAATTTAAATCACATATGCTCAATGAATCTTTTTTTCATTGATTTTTTTTATTTCAACTGAAATTCAGATATATTTCATTGCAATTTAAAGTTTTTTCTCTGTGTAGATTATATTTTTTCGTAACCTACTTGGAATGAAAACACATTTCCAACACAATTTATTATTTTCCAGTTATTATAGTAAAATGTGTTCTGTCTTTGTGTTCATGCTATTTTTTAATATTTGTGTCAGAATTTAAAAATTTTCCCAATGATTATTGTTTCATTTTTTTATAGGTTAAAGAGTCTCATTTTTATTAATTAGATTAAAAAATGTGTAATATTATGAATGTTTTATTTCTAATTCTGTTTTCTTGATTATTTTATTGATTTCTTCTTTTTTATTTTTAGGGCATAATAATTTCTTCAATTTTTTTGATGCAGAAGATCAGAATTAATCTATATAGATATGAAATTGGGCTTCATGACATTGTTATTCAAAAGTAAGCTTAATATTTTATTTCATGCCACAGAGATAAAACACTTTACTTGAATTTTAAATTAATTTTCCATACAATATCTTTCATTCATTGTTTATTTGGTGTCTATTTGTGTGTGTGTGTGTGTGTGTGTGTGTGTGTGTGTGTGTGTGTGTGTGTGTGTGTGTGTGTGTGTTTGTGTTTCACCATTCAACTGGAGTTCAAATTTATTTCATTTCAATATAAATTTTCCAATGATTGTACATTATGTTTTATTCATATCAACTAAGAATGAATACTGATTTGGAACAAAAATGTTTATTTGTTAGGTGTTGAAATAAATTTTATACTGTCTTTCTATTCTTATAATTGTTTAATAATAATGAGTATATGGAAGAAAATATTTCCAAATGATTATTACTTCAATTTGTTTAAAGCATGAAGTGTATCATTTTTATTAATAAGGGGGGAAATTTTTCTAATTAGTTGTCTGTTTTCTTTTTAATTTCGTATTGCTGATTTTTAGATGTATTTCATCTCTTTTTTATAAAGGGCATAAGTATTTGTTAAATTTTTAGGGCTGCCAAACATCAGAAGTAATTTCCCTGAATATTATATTTGACTTCTTGTCATTCATCCTGAAACTTAACCTGGATTCTATTTTTTACATGTTTCTTGAAACCAGACTTGAAATATTTTAGATGAAATTTAAATCACACATGCTCAATGAATCTTTTTTTCATTGATTTTTTATTTCAACTGAAATTCAGATATATTTCATTGCAATTTAAAGTTTTTTCTCTGTGTAGATTATATTTTTTCATAACCTACTTGGAATGAAAACACATTTCCAACACAAATTATTATTTTCCACTTATTATAGTAAAATGTGTTCTGTCTTTGTGTTCATGCTTTTTTTTTAATATTTGTGTCAGAATTTAAAAATTTTCCCAATGATTATTGTTTCATTTTTTAATAGGTTAAAGAGTCTCATTTTTATTAATTAGATTAAAAAATGTGTAATATTATGAATGTTTTATTTCTAATTCTGTTTTCTTGATTATTTTATTGATTTCCTCTTTTTTATTTTTAGGGCATAATAATTTCTTCAATTTTTTTGATGCAGAAGATCAGAATTAATCTATATAGATATGAAATTGGGCTTCATGACATTGTTATTCAAAAGTAAGCTTAATATTTTATTTCATGCCCCAGAGATAAAACACTTTACTTGAATTTTAAATTAATTTTCCATACAATATCTTTCATTCATTGTTTATTTGGTGTCTATTTGTGTGTGTGTGTGTGTGTGTGTGTGTGTGTGTGTGTGTGTGTGTGTGTGTGTGTGTGTGTGTGTGTGTGTGTGTGTGTGTGTGTGTGTGTGTGTGTTTGTGTGTTTGTGTTTGTGTTTCACCATTCAACTGGAGTTGAAATTTATTTCATTTCAATATTAATTTGCCAATGATTGTACATTATGTTTTATTCATATCAACTTGGAATGAATACAGATTTGGAACAAAAATGTTTATTTGTCAGGTGTTGAAATAAATTTTATACTGTCATTCTATTCTTATAATTGTTTAATAATTTGGAGTATATGGAAGAAAATATTTCCAAATGATTATTACTTCAATTTGTTTAAAGCATGAAGTGTATCATTCTTATTAATAAGGGGGGAAATTTTCTAATCAGTTGTCTGTTTTCTTTTTAATTTTGTATTGCTGATTTTTAGATATATTTCTTCTCTTTTTTATAAAGGGCATAAGTATTTGTTAAATTTTTAGGGCTGCGAATAATCAGAAGTAATTTCCCTGAATATTATATTTGACTTCATGTCATTCATCCTGAAACTTAACCTGGATTCTATTTTTTACGTGTTTCTTGAAACCAGATTTGAAATATTTTAGATGAAATTTAAATCGCACATGCTCAATGAATCTTTTTTTTCATTGATTTTTTATTTCAACTGAAATTCAGATATATTTCATTGCAATTTAAAGTTTTTCTCTGTGTAGATTATATTTTTTCGTAACCTACTTGGAATGAAAACACATTTCCAACACAATTTATTATTTTCCAGTTATTATAGTAAAATGTGTTCTGTCTTTGTGTTCATGCCATTTTTTAATATTTTTGTCAGAATTTAAAAGTTTTCCCAATGATTATTGTTTAATTTTTAATAGGTTAAAGAGTCTCTTTTTTATTAATTAGATTAAAAATGTGTAATATTATGAATGTTTTATTTCTAATTCTGTTTTCTTGATTATTTTATTGATTTCTTCTTTTTTATTTTTAGGGCATAATAATTTCTTCAATTTTTTTGATGCAGAAGATCAGAATTAATCTATATAGATATGAAATTGGGCGTCATGACATTGTTATTCAAAAGTAAGCTTAATATTTTATTTCATGCCCCAGAGATAAAACACTTTACTTGAATTTTAAATTAATTTTCCATACAATATCTTTCATTCATTGTTTATTTGGTGTCTATTTGTGTGTGTGTGTGTGTGTGTGTGTGTGTGTGTGTGTGTGTGTGTGTGTGTGTGTGTGTGTGTGTGTGTGTGTGTGTGTGTGTGTGTGTGTGTGTGTGTGTGTGTGTGTGTGTGTGTTTCACCATTCAGCTGGAGTTCAAATTTATTTCATTTCAATATAAATTTTCCAATGATTGTACATTATGTTTTATTCATATCAACTAAGAATGAATAGTGATTTGGAACAAAAATGTTTTTTTGTTAGGTGTTGAAATAAATTTTATACTGTCTTTCTATTCTTATAATTGTTTAATAATAATGAGTATATGGAAGAAAATATTTCCAAATGAGTATTACTTCAATTTGTTTAAATCATGAAGTGTATCATTCTTATTAATAAGGGGGGAAATTTTCTAATCAGTTGTCTAATTTCTATTTAATTTATATTGCTGATTTTTAGATATATTTCTTCTCTTTTTTTATAAAGGGCATAAGTATTTGTTAAATTTTTAGGGCTGCGAATCATCAGAAGTAATTTCCCTGAATATTATATTTGACTTCATGTCATTCATCCTGAAACTTAACCTGGATTCTATTTTTTACGTGTTTCTTGAAACCAGATTTGAAATATTTTAGATGAAATTTAAATCACACATGCTCAATGAATCTTTTTTTCATTGATTTTTTATTTCAACTGAAATTCAGATATATTTCATTGCAATTTAAAGTTTTTTCTCTGTGTAGATTATATTTTTTCGTAACCTACTTGGAATGAAAACACATTTCCAACACAATTTATTATTTTCCAGTTATTATAGTAAAATGTGTTCTGTCTTTGTGTTCATGCTATTTTTTAATATTTGTGTCAGAATTTAAAAATTTTCCCAATGATTATTGTTTCATTTTTTTATAGGTTAAAGAGTCTCATTTTTATTAATTAGATTAAAAAATGTGTAATATTATGAATGTTTTATTTCTAATTCTGTTTTCTTGATTATTTTATTGATTTCTTCTTTTTTATTTTTAGGGCATAATAATTTCTTCAATTTTTTTGATGCAGAAGATCAGAATTAATCTATATAGATATGAAATTGGGCTTCATGACATTGTTATTCAAAAGTAAGCTTAATATTTTATTTCATGCCCCAGAGATAAAACACTTTACTTGAATTTTAAATTAATTTTCCATACAATATCTTTCATTCATTGTTTATTTGGTGTCTATTTGTGTGTGTGTGTGTGTGTGTGTGTGTGTGTGTGTGTGTGTGTGTGTGTGTGTGTGTGTGTGTGTGTGTGTGTGTGTGTGTGTGTGTGTGTGTGTGTGTGTGTGTGTGTGTGTGTGTGTGTGTGTGTGTGTGTGTGTTTCACCATTCAGCTGGAGTTCAAATTTATTTCATTTCAATATAAATTTTCCAATGTTTGTACATTATGTTTTATTCATATCAACTAAGAATGAATAGTGATTTGGAACAAAAATGTTTTTTTGTTAGGTGTTGAAATAAATTTTATACTGTCTTTCTATTCTTATAATTGTTTAATAATAATGAGTATATGGAAGAAAATATTTCCAAATGAGTATTACTTCAATTTGTTTAAATCATGAAGTGTATCATTCTTATTAATAAGGGGGGAAATTTTCTAATCAGTTGTCTAATTTCTATTTAATTTATATTGCTGATTTTTAGATATATTTCTTCTCTTTTTTTATCAAGGGCATAAGTATTTGTTAAATTTTTAGGGCTGCGAATCATCAGAAGTAATTTCCCTGAATATTATATTTGACTTCATGTCATTCATCCTGAAACTTAACCTGGATTCTATTTTTTACGTGTTTCTTGAAACCAGATTTGAAATATTTTAGATGAAATTTAAATCACACATGCTCAATGAATCTTTTTTTCATTGATTTTTTATTTCAACTGAAATTGAGATATATTTCATTGCAATTTAAAGTTTTTTCTCTGTGTAGATTATATTTTTTCGTAACCTACTTGGAATGAAAACACAATTTATTATTTTCCAGTTATTATAGTAAAATGTGTTCTGTCTTTGTGTTCATGCTATTTTTTAATATTTGTGTCAGAATTTAAAAATTTTCCCAATGATTATTGTTTCATTTTTTTATAGGTTAAAGAGTCTCATTTTTATTAATTAGATTAAAAAATGTGTAATATTATGAATGTTTTATTTCTAATTCTGTTTTCTTGATTATTTTATTGATTTCTTCTTTTTTATTTTTAGGGCATAATAATTTCTTCAATTTTTTTGATGCAGAAGATCAGAATTAATCTATATAGATATGAAATTGGGCTTCATGACATTGTTATTCAAAAGTAAGCTTAATATTTTATTTCATGCCCCAGAGATAAAACACTTTACTTGAATTTTAAATTAATTTTCCATACAATATCTTTCATTCATTGTTTATTTGGTGTCTATTTGTGTGTGTGTGTGTGTGTGTGTGTGTGTGTGTGTGTGTGTGTGTGTGTGTGTGTGTGTGTGTGTGTGTGTGTGTGTGTGTGTGTGTGTGTGTGTGTTTCACCATTCAGCTGGAGTTCAAATTTATTTCATTTCAATATAAATTTTCCAATGATTGTACATTATGTTTTATTCATATCAACTAAGAATGAATACTGATTTGGAACAAAAATGTTTATTTGTTAGGTGTTGAAATAAATTTTATACTGTCTTTCTATTCTTATAATTGTTTAATAATAATGAGTATATGGAAGAAAATATTTCCAAATGATTATTACTTCAATTTGTTTAAAGCATGAAGTGTATCATTCTTATTAATAAGGGGGGAAATTTTCTAATCAGTTGTCTGTTTTCTTTTTAATTTTGTATTGCTGATTTTTAGATATTTTTCTTCTCTTTTTTATAAAGGGCATAAGTATTTTAAATTTTTAGGGCTGCGAATCATCAGAAGTAATTTCCCTGAATATTATATTTGACTTCATGTCATTCATCCTGAAACTTAACCTGGATTCTATTTTTTACGTGTTTCTTGAAACCAGATTTGAAATATTTTAGATGAAATTTAAATCGCACATGCTCAATGAACTTTTTTTTCATTGATTTTTTATTTCAACTGAAATTCAGATATATTTCATTGCAATTTAAAGTTTTTTCTCTGTGTAGATTATATTTTTTCGTAACCTACTTGGAATGAAAACACATTTCCAACACAATTTATTATTTTCCAGTTATTATAGTAAAATGTGTTCTGTCTTTGTGTTCATGCCATTTTTTAATATTTGTGTCAGAATTTAAAAATTTTCCCAATGATTATTGTTTCATTTTTTTATAGGTTAAAGAGTCTCATTTTTATTAATTAGATTAAAAAATGTGTAATATTATGAATGTTTTATTTCTAATTCTGTTTTCTTGATTATTTTATTGATTTCTTCTTTTTTATTTTTAGGGCATAATAATTTCTTCAATTTTTTTGATGCAGAAGATCAGAATTAATCTATATAGATATGAAATTGGGCTTCATGACATTGTTATTCAAAAGTAAGCTTAATATTTTATTTCATGCCACAGAGATAAAACACTTTACTTGAATTTTAAATTAATTTTCCATACAATATCTTTCATTCATTGTTTATTTGGTGTCTATTTGTGTGTGTGTGTGTGTGTGTGTGTGTGTGTGTGTGTGTGTGTGTGTGTGTGTGTGTGTGTGTGTGTGTGTGTGTGTGTGTGTTTCACCATTCAGCTGGAGTTCAAATTTATTTCATTTCAATATAAATTTTCCAATGATTGTACATTGTTCTTTATTCATATCAACTAAGAATGAATACTGATTTGGAACAAAAATGTTTATTTGTTAGGTGTTGAAATAAATTTTATACTGTCTTTCTATTCTTATAATTGTTTAATAATAATGAGTATATGGAAGAAAATATTTCCAAATGATTATTACTTCAATTTGTTTAAAGCATGAAGTGTATCATTTTTATTAATAAGGGGGGAAATTTTTCTAATTAGTTGTCTGTTTTCTTTTTAATTTCGTATTGCTGATTTTTAGATGTATTTCATCTCTTTTTTATAAAGGGCATAAGTATTTGTTAAATTTTTAGGGCTGCCAAACATCAGAAGTAATTTCCCTGAATATTATATTTGACTTCTTGTCATTCATCCTGAAACTTAACCTGGATTCTATTTTTTACATGTTTCTTGAAACCAGACTTGAAATATTTTAGATGAAATTTAAATCACACATGCTCAATGAATCTTTTTTTCATTGATTTTTTATTTCAACTGAAATTCAGATATATTTCATTGCAATTTAAAGTTTTTTCTCTGTGTAGATTATATTTTTTCATAACCTACTTGGAATGAAAACACATTTCCAACACAAATTATTATTTTCCACTTATTATAGTAAAATGTGTTCTGTCTTTGTGTTCATGCTTTTTTTTTTAATATTTGTGTCAGAATTTAAAAATTTTCCCAATGATTATTGTTTCATTTTTTAATAGGTTAAAGAGTCTCATTTTTATTAATTAGATTAAAAAATGTGTAATATTATGAATGTTTTATTTCTAATTCTGTTTTCTTGATTATTTTATTGATTTCTTCTTTTTTATTTTTAGGGCATAATAATTTCTTCAATTTTTTTGATGCAGAAGATCAGAATTAATCTATATAGATATGAAATTGGGCTTCATGACATTGTTATTCAAAAGTAAGCTTAATATTTTATTTCATGCCCCAGAGATAAAACACTTTACTTGAATTTTAAATTAATTTTCCATACAATATCTTTCATTCATTGTTTATTTGGTGTCTATTTGTGTGTGTGTGTGTGTGTGTGTGTGTGTGTGTGTGTGTGTGTGTGTGTGTGTGTGTGTGTGTGTGTGTGTGTGTGTGTGTGTTTCACCATTCAACTGGAGTTCAAATTTATTTCATTTCAATATTAATTTGCCAATGATTGTACATTATGTTTTATTCATATCAACTTGGAATGAATACAGATTTGGAACAAAAATGTTTATTTGTCAGGTGTTGAAATAAATTTTATACTGTCATTCTATTCTTATAATTGTTTAATAATTTGGAGTATATGGAAGAAAATATTTCCAAATGATTATTACTTCAATTTGTTTAAAGCATGAAGTGTATCATTCTTATTAATAAGGGGGGAAATTTTCTAATCAGTTGTCTGTTTTCTTTTTAATTTTGTATTGCTGATTTTTAGATATATTTCTTCTCTTTTTTATAAAGGGCATAAGTATTTGTTAAATATTTACGGCTGCGAATCATCAGAAGTAATTTCCCTGAATATTATATTTGACTTCATGTCATTCATCCTGAAACTTAACCTGGATTCTATTTTTTACATGTTTCTTGAAACCAGATTTGAAATATTTTAGATGAAATTTAAATCACACATGCTCAATGAATCTTTTTTCATTGATTTTTTTATTTCAACTGAAATTCAGATATATTTCATTGCAATTTAAAGTTTTTTCTCTGTGTAGATTATATTTTTTCGTAACCTACTTGGAATGAAAACACATTTCCAACACAATTTATTATTTTCCAGTTATTATAGTAAAATGTGTTCTGTCTTTGTGTTCATGCTATTTTTTAATATTTGTGTCAGAATTTAAAAATTTTCCCAATGATTATTGTTTCATTTTTTTATAGGTTAAAGAGTCTCATTTTTATTAATTAGATTAAAAAATGTGTAATATTATGAATGTTTTATTTCTAATTCTGTTTTCTTGATTATTTTATTGATTTCTTCTTTTTTATTTTTAGGGCATAATAATTTCTTCAATTTTTTTGATGCAGAAGATCAGAATTAATCTATATAGATATGAAATTGGGCTTCATGACATTGTTATTCAAAAGTAAGCTTAATATTTTATTTCATGCCCCAGAGATAAAACACTTTACTTGAATTTTAAATTAATTTTCCATACAATATCTTTCATTCATTGTTTATTTGGTGTCTATTTGTGTGTGTGTGTGTGTGTGTGTGTGTGTGTGTGTGTGTGTGTGTGTGTGTGTGTGTGTGTGTGTGTGTGTGTGTGTGTGTGTGTGTGTGTGTGTGTGTGTGTGTGTGTGTGTGTGTGTGTGTGTGTGTGTGTGTGTGTGTGTGTGTGTGTGTGTTTCACCATTCAACTGGAGTTCAAATTTATTTCATTTCAATATTAATTTGCCAATGATTGTACATTATGTTTTATTCATATCAACTTGGAATGAATACAGATTTGGAACAAAAATGTTTATTTGTCAGGTGTTGAAATAAATTTTATACTGTCATTCTATTCTTATAATTGTTTAATAATAATGAGTATATGGAAGAAAATATTTCCAAATGATTATTACTTCAATTTGTTTAAAGCATGAAGTGTATCATTCTTATTAATAAGGGGGGAAATTTTCTAATCAGTTGTCTGTTTTCTTTTTAATTTTGTATTGCTGATTTTTAGATATATTTCTTCTCTTTTTTATAAAGGGCATAAGTATTTGTTAAATTTTTAGGGCTGCGAATCATCAGAAGTAATTTCCCTGAATATTATATTTGACTTCATGTCATTCATCCTGAAACTTAACCTGGATTCTATTTTTTACGTGTTTCTTGAAACCAGATTTGAAATATTTTAGATGAAATTTAAATCACACATGCTCAATGAATCTTTTTT
This sequence comes from Argiope bruennichi, assembly GCF_947563725.1. Classification (NCBI taxonomy): domain Eukaryota; kingdom Metazoa; phylum Arthropoda; class Arachnida; order Araneae; family Araneidae; genus Argiope; species Argiope bruennichi. The sequence goes on from NC_079163.1 coordinate 17,598,974, forward strand.
TCATTGATTTTTTATTGCCCTGTCTTATTTAGTTTTTATTTCAACTGAATTTCAGATATATTTCATTGCAATTTAAAGTTTTTTCTCTGTGTAGATTATATTTTCACTGATTCAGTCATTGTTTCTTTGTTGTCCATTTGTGTGTGTGTGTGTGTGTGTGTGTGTGTGTGTGTGTGTGTGTGTGTGTGTGTGTGTGTGTGTGTGTGTGTGTGTGTGTGTGTGTGTGTGTGTGTGTGTGTGTGTGTGTGTGTGTGTGTTCACCATTCAGCTGGAGTTCAAATTTATTTCATTTCAATATAAATTTTCCAATGATTGTACATTATGTTTTATTCATATCAACTTGGAATGAATACTGATTTGGAACAAAAATGTTTATTTGTTAGGTGTTGAAATAAATTTTATACTGTCTTTCTATTCTTATAATTGTTTAATAATTTTGAGTATATGGAAGAAAATATTTCCAAATGATTATTACTTCAATTTGTTTAAAGCATGAAGTGTATCATTCTTATTAATAAGGGGGGAAATTTTCTAATCAGTTGTCTGTTTTCTTTTTAATTTTGTATTGCTGATTTTTAGATATATTTCTTCTCTTTTTTATAAAGGGCATAAGTATTTGTTAAATTTTTAGGGCTGCGAATCATCAGAAGTAATTTCCCTGAATATTATATTTGACTTCATGTCATACATCCTGAAACTTAACCTGGATTCTATTTTTTACGTGTTTCTTGAAACCAGATTTGAAATATTTTAGATGAAATTTAAATCACACATGCTCAATGAATCTTTTTTTCATTGATTTTTTATTTCAACTGAAATTCAGATATATTTCATTGCAATTTAAAGCTTTTTCTCTGTGTAGATTATATTTTTTCGTAACCTACTTGGAATGAAAACACATTTCCAACACAATTTATTATTTTCCAGTTATTATAGTAAAATGTGTTCTGTCTTTGTGTTCATGCCATTTTTTAATATTTGTGTCAGAATTTAAAAGTTTTCCCAATGATTATTCTTTCATTTTTTAATAGGTTAAAGAGTCTCATTTTTATTAATTAGATTAAAAATGTGTAATATTATGAATGTTTTATTTCTAATTCTGTTTTCTTGATTATTTTATTGATTTCTTCTTTTTTATTTTTAGGGCATAATAATTGCTTCAATTTTTTTGATGCAGAAGATCAGAATTAATCTATATAGATATGAAATTGGGCTTCATGACATTGTTATTCAAAAGTAAGCTTAATATTTTATTTCATGCCACAGAGATAAAACACTTTACTTGAATTTTAAATTAATTTTCCATACAATATCTTTCATTCATTGTTTATTTGGTGTCTATTTGTGTGTGTGTGTGTGTGTGTGTGTGTGTGTGTGTGTGTGTGTGTGTGTGTGTGTGTGTGTGTGTGTGTGTGTGTGTGTGTGTGTGTGTGTGTGTGTGTGTGTGTGTGTGTGTGTTTCACCATTCAGCTGGAGTTCAAATTTATTTCATTTCAATATAAATTTTCCAATGATTGTACATTGTGTTTTATTCATATCAACTAAGAATGAATACTGATTTGGAACAAAAATGTTTATTTGTTAGGTGTTGAAATAAATTTTATACTGTCTTTCTATTCTTATAATTGTTTAATAATAATGATTATATGGAAGAAAATATTTCCAAATGATTATTACTTCAATTTGTTTAAAGCATGAAGTGTATCATTCTTATTAATAAGGGGGGAAATTTTCTAATCAGTTGTCTGTTTTCTTTTTAATTTTGTATTGCTGATTTTTAGATATATTTCTTCTCTTTTTTATAAAGGGCATAAGTATTTGTTAAATTTTTAGGGCTGCGAATCATCAGAAGTAATTTCCCTGAATATTATATTTGACTTCATGTCATTCATCCTGAAACTTAACCTGGATTCTATTTTTTACGTGTTTCTTGAAACCAGATTTGAAATATTTTAGATGAAATTTAAATCACACATGCTCAATGAATCTTTTTTTCATTGATTTTTTATTTCAACTGAAATTCAGATATATTTCATTGCAATTTAAAGCTTTTTCTCTGTGTAGATTATATTTTTTCGTAACCTACTTGGAATGAAAACACATTTCCAACACAATTTATTATTTTCCAGTTATTATAGTAAAATGTGTTCTGTCTTTGTGTTCATGCCATTTTTTAATATTTGTGTCAGAATTTAAAAGTTTTCCCAATGATTATTCTTTCATTTTTTAATAGGTTAAAGAGTCTCATTTTTATTAATTAGATTAAAAATGTGTAATATTATGAATGTTTTATTTCTAATTCTGTTTTCTTGATTATTTTATTGATTTCTTCTTTTTTATTTTTAGGGCATAATAATTGCTTCAATTTTTTTGATGCAGAAGATTAGAATTAATCTATATAGATATGAAATTGGGCTTCATGACATTGTTATTCAAAAGTAAGCTTGATATTTTATTTCATGAAACAGAGATAAAACACTTTACTTGAATTTTAAATTAATTTTCCATACAATATCTTTCATTCATTGTTTATTTGGTGTCCATTTGTGTGTGTGTGTGTGTGTGTGTGTGTGTGTGTGTGTGTGTGTGTGTGTGTGTGTGTGTGTTTGTTTGTTTGTTTGTTTGTTTGTTTGTTTCACCATTCAGCTGGAGTTCAAATTTATTTCATTTCAATATAAATTTTCCAATGAATGTACATTATGTTTTATTCATATCAACTCGGAATGAATACTGATTTGGAACAAAAATAACAAAAATATTTATTTGTCAGGTGTTGAAATAAATTTTATACTGCAATTCTATTCTTATAATTGTGTAATAATTATTAGTATATGGAATAAAATATTTTTAAATGATTATTACTTCAATTTGTTTAAAGCATGAAGTATATCATTTTTACTTATAAGGGGGGAAATTTTTCTAATCAGTTGTCTGTTTGTTTTTTTTAAAACTTTGTATTGCTGATTTTTAGATGTATTTCTTCTCTTTTTTATAAAGGGCATAAGTATTTGTAAAATTTTTAGGGCTGCGAAACATCAGAAGTAATTTCCCTGAATATTATATTTGACTTCATGTCATTCATCCTGAAACTTAATCTGGATTCTCTTTTTTACATATTTCTTGAAACCACAGTAGAAATATTTTGTATGAAATTTAATTCACACATGCTCAATGAATCTTTTTTTCATTGATTTTTTGTTACCCAGTCTTATTTAGTTTTTATTTCAACTGAATTTCAGATATATTTCATTGCAAATTAAAGTTTTTTCTCTGTGTAGATTATATTTTCACTGATTCATTCATTGTTTATTTGTTGTCCATTTGTGTGTGTGTGTGTGTGTGTGTGTGTGTGTGTGTGTGTGTGTGTGTGTGTGTGTGTGTGTGTGTGTGTGTGTGTGTGTGTGTGTTTCACCATTCATCTGGAGTTCAAATTTATTTCATTTCAATATAAATTTTCCAATGATTGTACATTATGTTTTATTCATTACAACTTGGAATGAATACAGATTTGGAACAAAAATGTTTATTTGTCAGGTGTTGAAATAAATTTTATACTGTCATTCTATTCTTGTAATTGTTTAATAATTTTGAGTATATGGAAGAAAATATTTCCAAATGATTATTACTTCAATTTGTTTAAAGCATGAAGTGTATCATTCTTATTAATAAGGGGGGAAATTTTCTAATCAGTTGTCTGTTTTCTTTTTAATTTTGTATTGCTGATTTTTAGATATATTTCTTCTCTTTTTTATAAAGGGCATAAGTATTTGTTAAATTTTTAGGGCTGCGAATCATCAGAAGTAATTTCCCTGAATATTATATTTAACTTCATGTCATTCATCCTAAAACTTAACCTGGATTCTATTTTTTACGTGTTTCTTGAAACCAGATTTGAAATATTTTAGATGAAATTTAAATCACACATGCTCAATGAATCTTTTTTTCATTGATTTTTTATTTCAACTGAAATTCAGATATATTTCATTGCAATTTAAAGTTTTTTCTCTGTGTAGATTATATTTTTTCGTAACCTACTTGGAATGAAAACACATTTCCAACACAATTTATTATTTTCCAGTTATTATAGTAAAATGTGTTCTGTCTTTGTGTTCATGCCATTTTTTAATATTTGTGTCAGAATTTAAAAATTTTCCCAATGATTATTGTTTCATTTTTTAATAGGTTAAAGAGTCTCATTTTTATAAATTAGATTAAAAATGTGTAATATTATGAATGTTTTATTTCTAATTCTGTTTTCTTGATTATTTTATTGATTTCTTCTTTTTTATTTTTAGGGCATAATAATTTCTTCAATTTTTTTGATGCAGAAGATCAGAATTATTCTATATAGATATGAAATTGGGCTTCATGACATTGTTATTCAAAAGTAAGCTTAATATTTTATTTCATGCCACAGAGATAAAACACTTTACTTGAATTTTAAATTAATTTTCCATACAATATCTTTCATTCATTGTTTATTTGGTGTCCATTTGTGTGTGTGTGTGTGTGTGTGTGTGTGTGTGTGTGTGTGTGTGTGTGTGTGTGTGTGTGTGTGTGTGTGTGTGTGTGTGTGTGTGTGTGTGTGTGTGTGTGTGTGTGTGTGTGTGTGTGTGTGTGTGTGTGTGTGTGTGTTTCACCATTCAGCTGGAGTTCAAATTTTATTCATTTCAGTATAAATTTTCCAATGATTGTACATTATGTTTTATTCATATCAACTTGGAATGAATACTGATTTGGAACAAAAATGTTTATTTGTTAGGTGTTGAAATAAATTTTATACTGTCTTTCTATTCTTATAATTGTTTAATAATTTTGAGTATATGGAAGAAAATATTTCCAAATGATTATTACTTCAATTTGTTTAAAGCATGAAGTGTATCATTTTTATTAATAAGGGGGGAAATTTTTCTAATCAGTTGTCTGTTTTCATTTTAAATTCGTATTGCTGATTTTTAGATGTATTTCATCTCTTTTTTATAAAGGGCATAAGTATTTGTTAAATTTTTAGGGCTGCCAAACATCAGAAGTAATTTCCCTGAATATTATATTTGACTTCTTGTCATTCATCCTGAAACTTAACCTGGATTCTATTTTTTACATGTTTCTTGAAACCAGACTTGATATATTTTAGATGAAATTTAAATCACACATGCTCAATGAATCTTTTTTTCATTGATTTTTTATTTCAACTGAAATTCAGATATATTTCATTGCAATTTAAAGTTTTTTCTCTGTGTAGATTATATTTTTTCATAACCTACTTGGAATGAAAACACATTTCCAACACAAATTATTATTTTCCACTTATTATAGTAAAATGTGTTCTGTCTTTGTGTTCATGCTTTTTTTTTAATATTTGTGTCAGAATTTAAAAATTTTCCCAATGATTATTGTTTTATTTTTTAATAGGTTAATGAGTCTCATTTTTATTAATTAGATTAAAAAATGTGTAATATTATGAATGTTTTATTTCTAATTCTGTTTTCTTGATTATTTTATTGATTTCTTCTTTTTTATTTTTAGGGCATAATAATTTCTTCAATTTTTTTGATGCAGAAGATCAGAATTAATCTATATAGATATGAAATTGGGCTTCATGACATTGTTATTCAAAAGTAAGCTTAATATTTTATTTCATGCCACAGAGATAAAACACTTTACTTGAATTTTAAATTAATTTTCCATACAATATCTTTCATTCATTGTTTATTTGGTGTCTATTTCTGTGTGTGTGTGTGTGTGTGTGTGTGTGTGTGTGTGTGTGTGTGTGTGTGTGTGTGTGTGTGTGTGTGTGTGTGTTTCACCATTCAGCTGGAGTTCAAATTTATTTCATTTCAATATAAATTTTCCAATGATTGTACATTATGTTTTATTCATATTAACTTGGAATGAATACAGATTTGGAACAAAAATGTTTATTTGTCATATGTTGAAATAAATTTTATACTGTCAATCTATTCTTATAATTGTTTAATAATTTTGAGTATATGGAAGAAAATATTTCCAAATGATTATTACTTCAATTTGTTTAAAGCATGAAGTGTATCATTCTTATTAATAAGGGGGGAAATTTTCTAATCAGTTGTCTGTTTTCTTTTTAATTTTGTATTGCTTATTTTTAGATCTATTTCTTCTCTTTTTTATAAAGGGCATAAGTATTTGTTAAATTTTTAGGGCTGCCAAACATCAGAAGTAATTTCCCTGAATATTATATTAGACTTCATCTCATTCATCCTGAAACTTTAGCTGGAATCTCTTCTTTACATGTTTCTTGAAACCAGACTTGAAATATTTTACATGAAATTTAAATCACACATGCTCAATGAATCTTTTTCTCATTGAGTTTTTGTTGCCCAGTCTTATTTAGTTTTTATTTGAACTGAATTTCCTATATATTTCATTGCAATTTAAAGTTTTTTCTCTGTGTAGATTATATTTTCACTGATTCTTTCATTGTTTATTTGTTGTCCATTTGTGTGTGTGTGTGTGTGTGTGTGTGTGTGTGTGTGTGTGTGTGTGTGTGTGTGTGTGTGTGTGTGTGTGTGTGTGTGTGTGTGTGTGTGTGTGTGTGTGTTTGTTTGTTTGTTTCGCCATTCAGCTGAAGTTCAAATTTATTTCATTTCAATATAAATTTTCCAATGATTGTACATTATGTTTTATTCATATCAACTTGGAATGAATGCAGATTTGGAACAAAAATGTTTATTTGTCAAGTGTTGAAATAAATTTTATACTGCCATTCTATTCTTATAATTGTGTAATAATTTTGAGTATATGGAATAAAATATTTTGAAATGATTATTACTTCAATTTGTTTAAAGCAGGAAGTGTATCATTTTTATTAATAAGGGGGGAAATTTTTCTAATCAGTTGTCTGTTTTCTTTTTAATTTTGTATTGCTGATTTTTCGATGTATTTCATCTCTTTTTTATAAAGGGCATAAGTATTTGTTAAATTTTTAGGGCTGCCAAACATCATAAGTAATTTCCCTGAAAATTATATTTCACTTCATGTCATTCATCCTGAAACTTAAGCTGGATTCTCTTCTTTACATGTTTCTTGAAACCAGACTTGAAATATTTTACATGAAATTTAAATCACACATGCTCAATGAATCTTTTTCTCGTTGATTTTAGTTTTATTGTCCATCGGGAAAGCATAATTATTTACAAGCAAAGATGCGGACATTGTGCTTCTGTCACAGCCCGGCACAAAAGCGGAATTGGGAGAGAAGCGATAAATAAATTATCCCTCTTCATATATAACCACAGAAATTGATAGCGAAAATATTTCTTCTTAGTGCCAATATATTATTAAGATTCTGATATTGACTTCTGACGCATGTCAATCACATGTAAAGGAAACACAGGGATCTTTTAAAAAGAATGTGCTTACTGGACAGTTTTCTATTCCTTCGCGCTGAGCGTGTGAATGTGTCGGCGTTTAGCCGATTCAGAAATTTTACAAAGCTCTCCAATTAATTATGTAGAGAAAGTGGAACTGGATCACGAAATAAGAGAATATTTTAGAATGAAGTTACTATCGGCTAAATTAAGATAAAATCTTGAAAATTAATTAAATTGAAATTAGAGTTAAAATATTATTACATATATATATACGTAGAGAAAGTGGAATTGGATCACGAAATAGGAGAATATTTTAGAATGAAGTTACAATGGGCTAAATTAAGATAAAATCTTGGAAATTAATTAAATTGAATTAATCATTATATATATATATGTGTGTGTGTAACGATATTTTAACTTTATATATATATGTATGTATGTAGTGACATTTTAACTCTAATTTCAATTTAATTAATTTTCAAGATTTTATCTTAACTTAGCCCATAGTAACTTCAATCTAAAACATTCTCTTATTTCTTGATCCAATTCCATTTTGTCTACGTAATTAATTCAAGAGAAGCCATGTAAAATTGCTGAATCGGCTAAAAGCCTAACTTTCCCACACTCCACTTGAAGAGACAAAATACCGTTGATAATACACATTCGTTTTTAAAATGTCCCTGTGTTTCTCCTACCTTGTGCGCGCGTGTAGCGGAAATCCCTATCGAAATCTCATTATATATTAGTACTATGAAGAAATATTTTCCCTGTCGATTTCTCTGGTTATATAAGACCAGGGATAAAATGTCCAAGAGCTTTTTCCTCATTCCTTTTCTATGTCGCTCTGTGTGCACATCGCTTGTACATAATCCTGCTTCTTCAAAATGAAATAAAACGATGTCACGAAATTAAAAGTATCTTCACTGTCTTCAAACTGCATTCTGCTTCACATAAAATAATGCTTACATATTAAAGAGTCGACAAGGATAGTTTCCCGTGAAAAATTATGAAATGAACTAAAAGAATTAAAATTAAATCCACGGGTGAGACTCCAACGATGCATTGCGCTCGGTCCATGACTGCTTCAGTCCAGGTTCGCCCAGCTGCGATGTTTCGGTGGCGAAACTCTTTCACCGCCGTCTCCTTCGGCTGCCTCCGGCCACATCGTTTCACGCAAACCGTAGTCCGGTCCAGTTCCCGTTGAATCCTATGCCTTCCATAACCTATGACTTCATCCGACACTTGTGCTCCATATCGTCATATGCGTGCTCCTTATATCTTCAAGGAGTTGGGGCTCCTTGTCATCATAAAAATTTTCTGGCTCCTTACCTGTGCTGAATAATCCCGATCTCGACGTCATTTCCTTGTTATATCATCACCACAATATAATACTCGCCAGTGTTCTCCAGTGCCAAATTGAATCAACCAAATTTCGAAAATATCACTTGTGTGTTATATTATCATCTCAATATAAAAATAGCTTTCCGTCACCTGCCGTAGTCTCTATTTCCAGTGCTCAAAATTGCATTTTTGTGATTAATTAAAAAAGTGATAATTCGTCAAAAAAGTGTTTTGTGTTTCCCGACTCAACGGTGAAAATCAAGATTTATATTGTGTGTTTTTCTTTTCTATTGATTTAAATTTTTGAATTTTAGAATTATTGCAAGTTATATTTTTATAGTATTATTTAAAATATTGAATTTTTAGTCTTTTATCAAGTCTATTTTTTTAAATTTTATGCATAAATTTATAATGTTTTTTATTTGAAATATATTTGAATTTTGTTAAGATCTGGAAAAATGACTGACCAAGATAAAACAAATGTATCTAATTCTCAAGGTTCAAAAACTAAAATTAATAAAAAAAAATTTTAAAAAATGAACAAATAGCCCAAGAACCCTCCATAATCCCTTTTGATCCCGAAAATGGGATGAAGATGGATTTATGGTTGGGATATTTTAACAAAATTTGTCAAGAAAATAACAAAACTGATTTGTGGAAAATTAAAAATATTGCTAAATTTCTAAAAGGGTCAGCTTTAACACATTACATAAATAGTTGTTTAAATTTTGATGATTTATGTTGCATATTAACTGAACCGTTTATTCAACCCAATATTGTTAATTTTTCTGACATTTCACAATTGAAATTTGATTCAAAAAATGCTAAATTAGTTGATTATTTCCATCAAAAATTAAATTATGGCAGACAGTTAGGCCTTAATCCACAACTGGTTTTAAAAGGTCTTACTGATGGACTGCCAACTCAATTAAAACAATTGGTTAGCATAAAAGCTCCTAATACCCCTACAGAATGGCTTACAATAACAACTAAATTATTAAAAATGGAAGAATCTTCAGAACCAAACTCAGGCAGGTGTAATGAAACTAAAATCAGAATAAAGCAACCAGCACCTTTTACACCTAAGCCTAATTTTAATTATAGATTTCAAAATTCTTTTACTCCTCGAGCTCCCAATAATTTTGGACAAAATTAACATAATTCAATAAGGCCACGTCCCAATATTTACAATAACTATAGTCATAATTTGCATTTTCAACAAAGATTACCATCTTCTCCATGTAGAATTTGCACTCAAATAGGTATTCCAAATGTTTATCACTGGACACAAGTATGTCCCTTTTATCAATCTCAGTTTATGACCAATACTCCAATAACAGCCAATTTGACTTCCCCGTGCACAGAAGTCCTTCTTGGCTGTTTTCAAAATTCTAAAATAAGACCAAATTCTTCTAATGTGGCCCCTGGGCCAGGGCAGTTACAATTATTAGTGTCCGGACACATTTCAACTTTACCAAGTCTAGCTAATTTGGACAATGTTTATAACCCTCATAGTAATGTTAATATTGTTATTGACACAGGATCCACTCTTTCAATTATATCTGCAGATATTGTAAAAAAACTTAACTTGACAAGAAAAAATGTAAACCCTATTAGAGTCAAACAAGCAAATGGAACGTTCCAATTAACCCAAATTTGTGGCATATTTTTAAAAATTGGCCAAATAAAAAAGAAAATCAAAATATATATTATGGGCAATCCTTTCCCATATATCATCTTAGAACTATCAGATTGTAGTTTATATAAATTAATTATAGATTGTGACAAAAATAAAATATTTCAAAATGGAAAAATTATTACCAACTTGCATACCAATAATAATTATATGTCTTTACATATTCTTGCAAATAATAACGCTAGTGATAATAAGGTCAAGGTAGTGAATACCTTAGAGGAAATTTTCCCACCTTTGACTGTAAACAAACTATCTGAACCTGTGTTATCTCTGGTGTCAGAATATTCTCATGGCAAAAAATAAATATGATGTTGGTAAAATAAGAATGGAACCCCCGAGAATAAATTTAACATCTGATTTACCAGTGTCACAAAGGGCTTATAGAACCTCTGCTACTGATGGAATTGAAATAAATAAGCAAATTAAAAATTTGTTAGATGCAAGTTTAATAAAAGAATCTACTAGTAATAATTCCTCCCCTGTAACATTAGCATATAAAAGAGATGAAAATAGAAAAAATCGTCTTTCTATTAATTATCTTAAAATTAATTCCCTTTGCAAATCTGAGGCAGACCCTCTCCCTAGAATAGATACCTTATTAGATAAATTAAATACAGCTAAAATTTTTTCAACTTTGGATCTTGCATCTGGATACTGGCACATACCCTTGCATTAACAAGATAAACATAAATTGACATTTTTAACTACTGAAGGTTTACATGAATTTGAAGTCCTACCTTTTGGCTTCAAAAATGCACCTGCAATATTCAACAGAACTATTTGTAGGATTTTAAATAAACATAAATTTTCAAATTTTGCATGTCACTATTTTGATGACATAGTCGTTTTCTCTAACTCATAAGAAGAACACTATGATCATTTAAAACAGATTTTTCAAATGTGTGAAAAAGAAAACAATAAATTAAAATTTTCTAAATGTGTGTTTGCTCAAGATAAAATTAATTTCTTGGGGTATGAAGTCAAAAAAGGATACATTTCTCCTGATAATCATAATATTGAAAGTATTAAAAAATTACTACCTCCAAAAAATGTTAAACAACTTCAAGGTTTTGGTTATGAAAATGTTTATAATAAGTTTATTGATCCTATGCAAAAATAAGAGTACCCTTAAATAATCTTCTTAAAAAATATTCACAATGGCAATGGACAGAAGACTGTCAAAAAGCTTTTGTATTGTTAAAAAATAAATTGATAACTAAACCAATGTTACAACTATATAACCCTAATTTACCTCTTCATGTTTTTTGTGATGCATCTCAGGTAGCCATTGGAGCTGTTCTAAAACTGTTCTAGTAAATTACATCCTGTATCTTATCATTCAAGACCTTTTCGCCCTTATGAAAAAAATTATTGTATAACTGAGTTGGAATGTTTAGCAATAGTAGATGCTCTTGATAAATTTTATTATTATTTACATGGGAAAAAATTCATAATTCATACTGATCATGCTGCTCTTGTTTGGCTTAAAAATGTAAAAAATTTAAGGGGAAGATTATTTCGTTGGTCTTTAAAACTAAGCATGTTTGATTATGAAGTTAAATATTTAAAGGCAACAGCTAATGTTGAAGCTGATGTGTTATCAAGGCATCCTACTGCTCAATATCTTTAACATTCTGTGCATTTATTGAAATTAGATGAGATAAAACACTAACAAAATTTAGACAATTTAGATAATACTAAATATAAAAATATTAATGATGTACTTGTAGTTAAAAAGAAAAATTTATTTAAAATTGTTGTACTGTTTTCTCTTAGGAAAAAAGTTTTGCAAACGGCTTATGAAAAATTTGGGCATCCAGGTACTCAAAAAAGGATAAATTTAATTACTCCTCAGTATTATTGGCCCCATATTACTCAAGATAACTCCATATTACTCACTTTTTGTTAAACATTGTGATATTTGTCATGGGAAATGTGAAAGAGTTAACCAGTCAATAGTAACTAAATTAAAGTGCAAAGTCAATTCTTCTCCTACTAAAATTCCTTGGACTAGACTTTTAGAACAAGTAATCAATGAATATAATTTAACACCCCATTCAGTTACAAAATTTCCTCCTGCATATTTGTTAGTTGGCACTTTACCTTATTCTCCTCCCTTAACTCAAAATCAATTCTATCCTCCAATAGAAGAAGCCAGAAAATTAGCTAAAGATAATACAATAAAATATCATGATAAAAATAAAATAAGATATGATGCTAGATTTATAGATTCTCCATTCAAACCTGGTGACATTGTAATGTATGAGGAATTTAACTATCCAAATCGTAGAAAATTATCTCCAGCATTTTCAGGTCCATATGAAATAGTAACTAAAATTTCAGATGTAAATTATGAAATAACTAAACGAAACGCATTAACAAACAAGGCTACTGATATTGTCCATGTATCAAAATTAAGAACATATTATCCACCAGAAAAATTAAAATTAAGTCATGAATAATAATTTAAATCTAAAAAAAAATCCTTTTATTTCCCATGTCTCTTCCTCATAATCCCCAACTTAGGTTGGCCCATTGTCTCCACTCGTAAGAGTTAGTTTTTCTTTTCTTCATGATGATGATGCGTCGGCGCCATCACAACATACATTCAAATACCTCAGTCTCATTGAGATGTGAGTATAGGGTCAACCTCACAATTAATTTCTATCTAATTTTATCCTGGACATGTTGTTCTCCACTTTGGAAATAAATATTCCTGGATGAGAGTAGAGAGAGAATAAGAATTGCGCCCCCTTTCTTGATGTCCTAATTTTGGGTCATTAAGTTTCACCCACTACTAGAAATTGGTGGGCAAGGTTGAACTATTCACCACTAATGGGGTCAATTCACGGTCACGTGTCAGGTACCAAACAAACCGTTTCTGTTCAATTTTCACCCGTTCTGCGCATGTCGGGATGTCTGCCGATAACGTTGATGAAACCATTGTTTAGTAAATGTTAACTTAGCCGATCAATTATTAAAAACTTCTGATTTTTTTTAGAATATTATTTTGAATTATTTTTTCCAAATTTTCGTAGTTATATAATTTTATTTCTTATATTAAAATTTTAATTAGTATTTTCAATGGAATTATTGTTTTTGCATAATTAATTAACGTCGCTTTTTAATTCGTTTGGTGCCGCTTTATTCTTTCCTTTCCCATATTCTTTTTTTATCCAAAGGATACATTTTGACAAATGACTATGGCAGTGTTTTTGAAAAATTACATATGTTCTTTTTTACATATTATTTAAATATTATTGAATATTGAATCTTATAAATATAGTTCTTTTTAAAAATAAATTATTACTCTTAGATAAGTTAATATTTTAAAGCTTACTAATAAAATTATTACATTTTTTTCTTATGTAATGATTTTTATTAATATTGAGACTTTGATGTTTTCAGTTTGCTCAGAGGAAAGATCATGAAATTCAAACTAGTATATATTGAATAAATTATGTTTAATATTTCAAATTATGAAATATAAAAGGTATAGATACCTTTTTTTAAATCCGTGCAACTTATGAATCAGTTATTTCATTTTAATTTGTAGAGATCATTAAAGGAAAACAAACAAAATTACACTTCATATTTTTAATTTACACATTACAAAATATATATATATGATAATTATTTCAAAAAAATGTGATCAAATGGATGTTTCAATGTACTCACTAATTCAAAAAACTAAAAAATTATTTATCAACATTTATTTTTCTAGACACATAGAAAAAATATAAACACAGTATGACAAGAATGTCACTGTAAATGATGAAATCAATTTTATTCAACAGAAACATTCCAAATACTAAACAACAGTTGTTTTTTTTATCTCGAATAAAAACATTATGTTGAACAATATACTTTTAAAGCAGACCATTTATGAAATTTTTTTTTAAATGTTAAAGTTACATTAATAAAAATTATATTGAATGAATATCATAAAATAAAACATACAATACAGTAAATTTAATAAACAAGAATAAGGTCATGATATATATATGTAATGATATTTTAACTCTAATTTCAATTTAATTAATTTTGAAGATTTTATCTTAATTTAGCCCATAGTAACTTCATTCTAAAGTATTCTCTTATTTCATGTTCCAATTCCACTGTCACTACTTAATTAATTCAAGAGAAGCTTTGTTAAATTGTTGAATCAGCTAAAATCTAACTTTCCCACACTGCACGTGAAGAGATAAAATACCGCTGATCAGGCAAATTCTTTTTTAAAACCTCCCTGTGTTTCCTCTGCCTTGTCCACGCGTGTAACGAAAATCCCAATTGAAATCTCATAATACATTATCACTGTAAAGAAATATTTTCCCTATCAAAATCATAGGTTATATAAGACCAGGGATAAAATGTCCAAGAGTTTTTTCCTCATTCCTTTTTTGTGTCGTTCTGTGTGCTCATCGCTTGTACATATGCCTGCTTCTTCAAAATGAAATAAAACGGCCTCACAAAATTAAAAGTATCTTCACTGTCTTCAAACTGCATTCTGCTTCACATAAAATAATGTTACATATATATAGAAAGAGAGAGAGAGAGAAAGGTAAATAGGATATAAAGATGAGTTAGAAGAAACACTTTTATGTTTTTACAGAATTTTACAATTCAAAATTGATATGTTAAAAAAATAGAAAAAGAAAAGTGAAACATGCATGTGGCTATGAAGTTGGGAATCAAAATTATATAATAAATGCTGATATGGAAATTGATTTTCAGTGAAAAGACCTGTATTTATTAAAACAGAAATCACTGAGTGGCACAATGGTATAACATGATATTATGATAACAGTCAATTTCAGTTTAAATACAATAAACTATTGACATTTCATTTTTAACAATAGAAAAGTTGTTTGATATAAATTCACTTTGAATTCATCACAAATCTGCAAATGTAATAAAAAACTAGTAATAATGCTTTCTGGAGCCATCCATTTTGTTATTAGACATGATTACCCAGCAATAAGGGAATAACATGAATTACTAAAAGATAAAGAAAACTTTAAGGTTAATAATAAAAAAGTAAAACCTCATAATGCATTTTATTATAATGCCAAAAACTAAAAATCAAATGCAAAAATTATTTGACGTTAATTAATGGTTTTTATACTTAACTAATTTATATACTTAATTAAATGACATGTGTTTTAAAACTTAAATATATATATATATATATGTAGGACTGGGTGGGACAAAATGCCCATTCAATCCCATTTGGATCAGTGTCTAGGGTACTGATTAAGAAAACTTTTAAAGAAAAACAAATAGTTTATTTACAGTAAACAAAATTAAAAGGATATTAACAATTAGGACGGGAAACATTATTTACATTAAAGTTAGAAGTAAAATATTTAGATGACACCAAGGGCGAAGCCTAACCAGATGTCTGCTCATAGCTAAGCTATGTAACGCCTCTCCTTCTCCGCTCTGCTCTGCTCTCCTCTACCCCCGAGCTAATGCACTAGCGGCTAAAGCTCAACACGGTTGTGGATTGGATGGGCGAATCTATTTTATTCGTAGGTAAGTCCGGTTATCATACGCAACCGTGTTGCTGCTTTCGTCCGCAGCTATGTTGTTGGATAAGCGTTAAAGCATAATCTAGCGTTGAAGGAATCTTACTTCATTGAAAAGGCAGATCGCGTTTTTTTTTTTTTTTTTTTTTTTAAAAAGATTGAGTTTTTTATTGTTTTGTTTTAAAGCCTATTTATTTGGATCTCCACATCTGTGTTTTCTTAATTTTTTTTATGAATAATAGAATTCAAGTTATGTAATTTTTTATAGAAATACTGCATCCGAAAACGAAACCGAGTATTTTCCATCACTTTATCAAGTAAACGCTACTCAAAATTATAAATTAATTTACAATTTGATCTACCAGCTCATTTTTATCTGTATCAGAATACTTTAGTGAATGTTTCCAACACAATTTTAAAATAAAAAATTAATTAAAATTTAAGTAGTGAATTAAATTTTATATTACTAATAATTTACTACGATTGAATGAAAATATATATTGCAGGTACATTACCTACTGATTAAATACCATTTAAAGGCGCTCTTTCTGTGATTTAAATGTTATTTACAGATATTCTAATTGTGGATTAAATTTCTTTTGAGGTTACGAGTAATTTACGAAGATTCCTCCCCCCCCCCTTACCTTTGAAGATGTATATATTTATATATATTGTTGGACTAGGACTCAAACCATTTAACTCAATCGCTTTTAAAAAAAATTTTATTCAATCATTAAAAACTGCCATTAAGATGTTATTTTTTTAAAAATATCATATGGGTTTTCATACAAGAATTATGTTATTCATTGATTTTTCATGTTTTAAGGAATTACTCAATACTTTCCCCTTTTAAGTATATTTTGATAGTAATTAACGGCGGAAGGGCCAAAAATCTCTAAATGTAACACCAAAGTGCTTCAACCTATAAGCGATAAATTACGAGAAGAAAACAAGCATTTGTATGTGCTGTTTATACAAAAAAAAAAAAAAAAAAAAAAAAAAAATCGTATTATCGTCAATCTTTCTCTGTTAATTCATAAGTATCACATTTTTTGTTATTGTAATGAAACTCAAGGCTTTTTGTATTGTTTATTCAAATATCTATTCTCTTGTTTTCATTCAATTACTTTAATCTATGTCAACATGTTTTTTTTTTATTATTATTATTTTGCACTCCTTTAAATGAAATAAAGAAAAATTGAAATTAAATTAAATTAATAACTAGGCAGTCCTTGTAAATTTATAAAAATTTCAAATAAAAAAATAGAAATACTTTATTTATATGTAAATAAAAAAGAAAAAATACACACATTTATACAGAAATATACATTTTCCAAAATTTCTATTAAAGCCTCTCAAGGACTAATATTTTTAATATAATTTAAAATAACATTTAACTTAAATACAATAATTAGTTTAAAAAATTGGTATTGATGATTTTGTTTTGATTTTTTCTTCTTTGCTATAAATTTTCTTTGTTTGCTAATATATTTGTTTGGTGGAGCTTTGGATACTTTTAATATTTCCTTTTTTTTATGAGAACTACTAGTCGAAGCCGTGGCTACCTGAAAACTTGCTTTTATGGCTTTGATTTTTTCTTCCACATTTGGAAGAGGATGTAATGTGTCCCATTCTAATATTATTGACTGCAGTTCTTTTAAATGTTGAATCATTCGGTTTTTTCTAATATTTAGGTCTTCAGTGATTTGAAGAGTTGTAACTATTGCATTTTTTTCACAAACTTGCTTTTCTTTTTTCTTTTATTGATATGTATAATTAAATTGTCTTCAATGTTATCTACATTTTGTTGTGAGTTATCATTCGTTTCTAATTTTTGACAAATATAATGAATATGTTTGCAAATTAAAAATTTTATTGAATAATCAATGCAGGTGCAAGACATAGAGTGTATGCACACATTGCATTGGTCACATTTTGTTGGGCAGCATTCTGTAGCATTAATTTTTTCTACATTTTAAATAAAAATTGATTCAACCAATTGTTTTTGTAATAATAAATGCATTTTCATTTAATTGAATAGAACTATAAATATCGTTCATTTCTATGCTGCTGGCATGTCTCTTTCAAATTGAAATCATTTTATGTGTCAGCTTGCCTCTTTCTATTGATATAACTCTTGCCAGGATTTTCTTAGTGATGGCATTCGTAATAACTGCGATTGATTTATCTAATCTTTTCATTACAATTCCTCCACTTTCTTTATCTGGCAGTGCCACCTTTCTAATTTCATATTTGTATATATTCCTAATCCTTTTCTATAGCAGTAGGCTCACTTTTCTGGTCTTTTTTTGTAGGTTGTTTTGAAGTACTGAACAAAAGAACTTTCTTCTTCTTTAAAAGTTTGAAACTTAAAAAAAAAAGACAGAAATTTAAGGGCAATTCTTAAAAAGCCAAACTATGTAAATGGTGTTCCTGCATTGTAAGATACAGCAGAAATATGATTTTTTTTTTTTTACAACAGAGTTCAAAAGCCACTGCTTACCACTGTACATCAAGTATCTGCAATCTGTTTCTCAATAAATACCATCAATGTTTCATATATTTGATTATATATTATTATATATATTATTTGTTATTATTATAAATCAAATAATTAAAACTAACCTTTGATTAATAACCTTAAATAATTAAAACTTACCTTTGATTAGTAATTTTAAGAACTGCAAAGCATCAAGTATTTTTACTTTCTTTCTTACATTTTAGTAACTGTAAAAATAGTTTTCATATAATTATTAATAATGAGAGCATTAAGTGTGGATGAATTTCAGTAGAAGAAAATAAATATTATTTATAAAGTATGAAGTAGTGTTTTAAAAATTTCAACTAATAATAAACCAATCTAAAGTCTTTATTTTTTTAAAAAATTTTAACAATATTTCAAATGTGTTTAAAGATCATGAATTTATTAAAATTATAAATAAATCAATATTTTATTTCAATTCTTAACCCTTCATTGGTTGCAAATGGCCTATCAGGTACAGCTTTTAAATTCAATTCAGGTCCAGATCTGAAATTTTTAAAATGTTTTCTTAACATAAAATGTGCTCTTATTAATGAAATGTACATTGTGAAGATCACAAATAACAGCACACACACAAAAAAAATTACTGGATTTTCTTTTGTTCATCGAACTGATCAGAAGATTGAAAATAGAATAAAAAGAAAAAAATATTTCCTTACGAGGAAAATACATATAAACTATGCACCATTTGCTAAGTGCTGTGTAACAAGGGAGGCACTAAATATCATTCATGCCTCAAGCAAAATGAACTTTAGATCAGACTTTGGTTAAAAATATATGTCAATATATAGTACAGAATATGGAAGCTCTAAAACTTTTAAGGATTTGTAACACTAAAACAATTTAAAAAACATGAATAATACAAATATTTATTATAATGAAATTTGCTGCAATTAAATATATCTGTAGCTAGACAGATACAAATATGTCTCTTGCCACATGCAAATAAACTTTAAATCTAACCTTGTTATTATCTAAATAATAAAATAAAAAGTGTCTAAAATCACACATGTAATGCATTTGAAGCAATAAAATATGAAATATTAGTTATTACTTGTCGCACATTGTGCTGGCATATTAAGTCGCATTTATAAACATTAAGGCGCCCAGTTGATTTGTGTGTTTTCTGAACACGCCTAACTGTTTCTGATTTTTGTTCATATTCTTTAAACTATTCCTAAAATATGTGTTACAAAAATGCAAGCAATAAGTATTCAAAAGAGATATATAAATTATTTATATATTTATAAATCTTGCTATTAAGTTAATAACTAAACAGAATTCAATTCTCTGTTTTCTGAAAATTCCAGTTTGCTGAAAAAGAACTTCCTAAAAGTTTAGAGCTCAAAGAAAAGTCAGAAATCTCTGGCCAATCCTTAAAAAATGAAACCATTGGGAATGTTGTTTCTTCATTGCAAGATAAGTCAGAAATATTGCAATTTTTATCCATACCAGAGTTGAAATATTCGAGGAGCAGCTGGTGCTCACCACTTTACAACATTTATCTGCTATCTGTTTCTTGATACATACCATCAACGATTCATTTTTTAGAAAATGAAGTAATTTTTTTTATTGCCAAAAGTAAGAATTTTATATTTAAATTTAAAAAAATAAGCAAAAGAAATAGTTTGATTTTTAATTCATTTATTTTGAATCTCTCTTGATTCAATATGTCTCCTCTTGTGATATTTTATATGCATATTCAGTGTGAATTGAAATGATTTCTATACCATTTAATTTCATCCAAAATATCTTAATAAATATAATGCATTTGCAGATAGACATCTAATAGTAATAATTTTAATATAAAATTAAAAAATAAATCTCTTCTTGCACGTGCATATTTAATAATAATTATAATGATTTCTATACCGTTTAATGTCATCGAAATATCTTAATAAATATAGTATATCTGCATATAGATATTTTATGGTAGCTTATAAAAGCTTGAGCTCCAAGTCTTATTTTTAATTCTTCACGCTAATTCTTTATTTATAATATCGGAAATACGGAAAACAGCCAAATTTTCATCAATCCCAATTACTTTATACTTGTATTTCTCTGGAAGATTTATTTTCTCCATTTTGAAAAAGAGCAGACGAAAAAGTACGCATAAACCAAACTAAACAACACGTATTGGTTGCAGCAAATACAGCGCAGAAAATTCTGTGATTAGAGCACAATTTGCGAACTCCTGCAGTTTTGTAAACAAAAACTAGTCTCTTCCTCTTAAACCTTGTCCCTACGAAAAAATTCGGCTTTCAATGGACTCGTCCGTCTCATACACAGCGTGTTGTGCTTTAGATGCTAGTAGCTAATGCCAACAGCTCACTTTTTCAAATTTATGGTCACGTGACCTAGCACTTTCGATTAGTAGAACCCGTGGTGCCATCTATTACAATACAATAAAACTAAATTGAATTGGATGCATTCAGTATAACAGTGGAATGGTAATGGCCACTAATTAAAACTCTACATATATATATATATATTTCTTATATATAGCATTCAATTTATCAAATTAAGTGCACTTTTAACAATTACATCAATTATATATATATATTATAACAGTCAATAAGAAAATTCAATTTTCAGTAGTTAGTAAAGATTTCACTTATTAAATAAATCTTTAAGAAATTTATTCACTTCCACCTAAGTTTAGCATTATAGCAGTTATTATTTTTGCAGCTGGAGTTTGTTTACTTACATTAATTAAATTTAGATAACATTTTTTAGAAAATGCAATGTAATATTCATGTAAACATTTTAAAACCTTCTAAGCATATTCAAAATTATCAGAAATTTCATCAAATGTGAATAAAGTTAATTAGAATTGCTCTCACTATTTTGTTTGATTGTTTTTGTTGGCAAATCGCTTACCAAATTCTTTTTTTCGAAGAATTTTTCTAAAAAATTACTGAAACATTTGCGATTACTGAAATCCATTTACGATTTAATAAATGAACACACACTGAATGAATTCTTCAAAATGATCGAAGCATATCACCGACTTCGAAGGCTTGAAAAAATCTATACCAAAGGTACCAACCCTAGGCAGGATTGTTGAAAGGAAAATAAGAAAACATTTTATCATGACAGTCACTCTTGTGTTTCGCATTAAAGCATCCATCAGCACACCAGTATTTCCTCTTTTAACATATAATAAGAGGAAAGAAAATGACTCAAAAATTATAACTTCAAATGTAAACAAAAAAAAAAAAAATCCGCTTCATACTCGGCGGAGAACGTTGATGGCAGACTAATCGACGAAAGCGGTGCGGATGAAACTTAAATATGCCATGTGCGGATAGCTCATGACATGTGACTTTTTCGTCACATGAATTGGCCCCATTGGCTAACTAGTGAGTTAAAGTTTTTTTTTCTTTTACAATTACACATTTTAATGTCATTTGTTTTGAATATTTATGTTATAATAAGAGTATTTTGAATTTCATATTATTTTCAGATTCAAGTGTTACAAAAATCAGAACTGCGTTTATATATTATTATTATATAAGTTCAATTTGTTATTGCATTATTTTACATTCATTTTGATAATTTTGGTGAGCCTTCTAATATTTAAAGGACACTGTGTGCAAACATTCTTTAGAGACATTCCTCACCAAATAGAGACAATCTTACAGATTGACAGACAATAGACTGAGTTTCTGCAGAAAATCATTTGTATATTGCACATTTTAATATTATTTTTGGTGTTGTTGAATATTTAAGTTCATTTCATATTGTCACAGATATCACTTTAATCTTTTTTATGTTTTGCATAATCTTGTTCAAAATGATTTTTATATTAATGCAAAGGAAAGGGAAACTCGGGTATCACTTTTAATATTCCTTTAAATTTTAGTTTCTTACTTGAGCACCACTGTAAGGTAATGATGTGTGTCGAGGGCCCCGACATACTTCCATGTCTTGCAGTGTGTGTGGGGGGGGGGGTAATTGTAATGATATTTTAACTCTAATTTCAATTTAATTAAATTTCAAGATTTTATCTTAATTTAGCCCATAGTAACTTCATTCTAAAATATTCTCTTATTTCTTGATCCAATTCCACTTTCTCTACGTAATTAATTCAAGAGAAGCTGTGTAAAATTGCTGAATCGGCTAAAATCCTAACTTTCCCACACTCCGCGTGAAGAGAAAAAATACCGCTGATGATACAAATTCTTTTTTAAAATCTGCCTGTGTTTCCCCTGCCTTGTCCGCACGTGTAGCGGAAATCCCTATCGAAATCTCATTATATATTAGTACTATGAAGAAATATTTTCCCTATCAATTTATCTGGTTATATAAGACCAGGGATAAAATGTCCAAGAGCCTTTTCCTCATTCCTTTGCTGTGTCGCTCTGTGCACTCGTCGCTTGTACATAATCCTGCTTCTTCAAAATGAAACAAAACGACGTCACGAAATTAAAAGTATCTTTACTGTCTTCAAACTGCATTCTGCTTTACATAAAATACTGCTCTCTCTCTCTCACACACACACACACACACATACACATTGTTACGGAATTTCCGGGGTTCGTTTGGATAGTGGAAGTTATATGGTGTGAAGAACGCTCAATCACCAGACGGCAGTAGAAAATAAAACAACGACGTTTATTTACAAGAAGACACACAGAACAGCACAAAGACGACAACTATATACAGCACAAAAGACGATTATCTTCAGCCGAGACGTGCAGCATACACAGCAGCATACAACAGTCTCTACGGCAGACAGTAGCGCACAGCTTAGTTCAGCCCTAGCTTCACTCCGTCGCTGCTCCGCTTATTTCTGGAAGGCCAGTTCTTTACCGTCGATCCCGACTTCTCTGCCACTCCACTGGTCCAAGACTCCTCAATTCACCACGACGATTCTCGCACTACTCTTCTCTGTCGCTTCCGACTACTCTCCGATCTGGTTCACGACCGCTCAGCAGCTGCGGCTGCTTCCTTTTATAGATCTCAGGAGGCGGGGCTAGAAGCCTCTCAACCAATCAAGAACTTTCGAGGCGTAACTCGGTTCCTACTGGACGGATCGGGAAAATTCTCGATGTTTCGGGTATAATCTATTTTGGCGCCAAAGTCGCCAAATTCGTCGCCAAGCTCTTAGACCTCCTATGGAACCAGCTATGCTGGGAAGCCGCATCACAGATTCGTAACATTCTGCTTTACATAAAATAATGCTTACATATATATATATATATATATATATATATATATATATATATATATATATATATATCGTATCGTATATATACATTCGTACTGGACCCATATTGGGTCTTGAGTATTCATGTTTTACTTTGTAGTCGTACTGTCTTTTAAAAATCTTCGTAAAGCCAATGTCGGAGCAATTTGAACAAGGAAATCTGAAAGAATCTTGTGGATCGTAATATGTCAACTGGTAAATTTTGTTCCAATACTGATTGGATGCATTGCCCAACCAAAATAAACTCTTGTACTTGTAGTTTTTTCAAAGTTTCTATTAATTTGGGAATCCATCCGTCTTTACACAAATCTTTAATGTGATAGTTTAAAGTTCTGAAATAAAACGTCCCTCCGTAATCGGATAAAGGTAACGACTCCGATAACGTTATTTAAGAAAAAACGGGTTCAAAACTGTCGTCTCTTTGTAAATTTAATCTTTTAATTTTTTGTGAAACAACCTCGTCAATTTCCATATCTTGATCGTTTTGGGTTTCGTAGCCATTGTCTCCGTTATGTTACTCCAACTTGATACCAAAGTAAGAAATAAAAGGCAAAGTTTTGCATGCTTTCTAGAAAACTACCCGTTTTCTTAAGCTTCAAACTATAGCTTGCAGAGCATCTTAAATTCTTTAAACTAAAATAATACTCCAAGCATTTTAGAATTCGATCGACATGTTTATTCTTTCAACTTAACAGTATATCTTACAAGCATTGCCTGATTCCAGAAGGTTTACAATGATCATCAGCTATTATACAAAAAATAAACCAAAAAGCCCAAATTAACCAACCAACCAACAAAAAATAAACGAAATAATATTAACAAAATATGCTTATCAAAGAAAAAATCGTTTGCTTTTACTTTTTAATAATATTTTAACAAAATAAAAATAGTAGCAGTTATAAAATGTCTGAAAAGGAATCCTCTGCTAAATGTCTATTAACAGATAGATTATGATATTTACCGAACACAAAGGGAATAAATTTGTTAAAGATTGCTAGAGGTTTTTGAAAAATTTAAAATTGGGGTTTCCTTTCCAATCTATTAGAATACAAGAAAAAAATGTTTAGTTTCAAAAGAAAAAATATTTAATTTAAAAAAAAACTTTTTATGCATAATTTGTTCTATATGTAATTTATGTATTATTCTTTTTAAACATAATTCAATATATATATATATATATATATATATATTGAAGGAATTATACATTTTTTAAATAAAATATTTGATTTAGTTCTAAAAAAGTAACTTTTCTTTTTTTACGTTTGCAGTTTCCAAACAGGCGATAAATGACTGTTTGTTTCGCCAGCTGGCGACAAGCGTCACTCACACCTATGGAGATGAACTTTGCTCTCCAACGAAAACCAGTGACTCACTTCCTGGCTTCGGCGGCTTGATCCGAACTTCTGCCCCGCGCTGGTCGATGGATATACGTCCAATGTATCATGATCTATATTTATTTATTTAATTTGTAATTAAAATTTATTATTGTTATCCTACATGGCTAGCAGTCTTTCATTAATTAGAAATGTGTTAATACTTTAATTTAAAATAAATTTGGCAATGCGTGTTAAGCCACGTACCAAACGTTTTTGAATTTAACCATTTTTTTTTTCAAATTAGCGATGATTCACCGTTTAACCAATTTTTCATTTCGAGTTCGTTGCATCGATTTGAAATTTCTTCTGTCCAGTTGCCCTTTCAATTAACTATACAAATCAGTTTTTCGTTTTTCCGTCCTGTTGCATAAAAATCTTCAATGTTACGAAAAAAAATGTTAAAATATAATTTGGAATACAGTTTTGCTTTTCTGAAGATTTTTATGATCTTTTTTCACTATATCTGTGGAAAAAAACTAGTTTTTAAACGATATCTCTGTTAAAGATCATGTGACATGTTCAAGGTCACCATCATTCAAATCCATTTTCGATAAGCTATCGAAAAATGTATTCAAAATTTTAAAAAAATCCGTTAAAATTTTTCAAGGTAACAAAAAAAGAAACATTTTTTTTTAGCATGAAAAAATAGTAGTTGTCAATTGTGTTTTACTCACAATCTGCTAGGGTACCGGTGCTCAACTTATTATTAGAGATGCATAATCCACGAATTTTTGAATAACAAATAATTTTGCGATTGTTATTTTTAAATATTTGTTCCAAATATCTGTTATTTCAATCATATTATTAATTAACAACTATTACTTAATATTAAATATAAAATTTATTAATTGCAATTAATACTTAATTTACTGATTTAAGTAACGTGTGATTGAATTAATTTATCTATTTTAGCTTACTTCTTAAATTTGATTTTTTTGAAAACTATTTATTTAATTTCTTTATTGGAGTAAACCATTTTTTGAAAAATTTGAATTAAATATATATGTCATTTCTTTAAATTGTTTAATTTAGTTCTATATTCTACCAATAGATGGCACAGCAGTAAACGGAGTATATGCAAAGTCAAGTCACAAGCAATTAAAAATGATTTGTATGGAATAGTGCATCATCAAATCACGACCTTCGTAAAACAAGGCCTCACAACTTATTTGTGACGTCACACGAGTAGGATGATCGGCTGCCATGAGCAGAATCCCGCTTTCTTCCTTGATGTTTAGGTATATTTTAAATTCACTTAAAAATAACTTATTATTAATATTAAGACATTTACCTTGCATAAAATTCAAAATTATTTATTTTTTCCCTCTGTGAATAAAAGAAACGGCATGGTAGAAAATCTTAAGGTCCTCTACAGCTTATTGACCATTTAATAACATTCAAACTTCATTTAATAACATTTCAATTACAATGTAAATCTATTAGATATATACATTGGGGTATTATTGTTAGTTTTTCTTGTTTAAATGGAGATTTTCATTTTCATTTTATTAAAAATCGTTTTGTTTTTTCCCTGAAAATATTTTTTAAAGCTTAAAATTAAATTAATACTTTTTAAAGCTTTTGATGATTTTTTTTATTGTAGTGACAGGTAATACATGTATTTTATAAAATTGTTTACTTCTCAAATTACTTATGAACTTTCAAATAAAATATTAATGTATTTAATATAAAATTTAAATTTCACACCAACTAATTCTGTTGATAAAAAAGAATTACTTTCACAGCTTGTTTTTTCACATGAAGAATTGTTTCCATTTAATATATTAGTAATTCATACAATTTAATAAACTAGCTTTTATTATATATCTGATTTCACATTTCAATGCATTTATAATTAATTCCAATTCAATCTGTAGAAACAGTAAAGGAAAATAAATAAAAATAAATCACACATTATTTGAATCTTAACATTTTATTTACAGAGAGACAATAACAAAATACATTTTGTTTTCCAACTTTATTATAAATTTCACTCAGACAAATGAAAATAATTATAATATTAAATAAAGTTAAAATACAAACTTACAATTTACTTCTAATTTGGAAGAAATTAATAAAAAATGACTTACCTTAGGAGCTTGAGAAGTGCCTAGACAAATAAAAATTATTTTGTTTGATATTTGAATTATACTCCATGTATTTGATTTAAAGTTTTTAAATTTTAAAATTAAATCAGAAAAAGTGTTGATTTTTTCTATCTCCTCTCTTTTTGCTATGTCCTGAAGACTGCTATTTAAAGCTGCTTTTGTTTTCCCATTTTTTTATGTTTTGCCCTATCCATTGGAGTTCCTCTTTTTGCTTTTGATTCTGAGAAAAAGTATGAGGGTAAATTAGGGAAAATTGAAGGTACAGCATCAGGTACAAGCCTAGAAAAAAAGAAAGAAAAAAGTGGAATTCTTTAGATAAAAAAAATTTGTAATTTATTAAAACTTAAAATCAAAAACAGAATAGATATTTTCTTAATACATAAACTAAAAGCTAACATATGTTGGACAGTATTAAATAAAATCATATTGAGTATTAAAAAATGAAATTTAAATTCAACAGAAACATTCATTCATCCAAAATAAATACCTAGTCAATATTATGTTGGAATATCTATAGTAATTATTTATACTACCATTCAAGTAATACAATATTCTACATGAATTAATCAATTGATTTTACACGGTATGGAAAATGGATTTAAAAACAATAACTTTTTTTACTTTTAAAAAAAGCTTCAGATATTTTGTAAAAGTTGCATTCATTTAAAATTAAAGATTGTGCATAACTAATGATATTTAAAAATAATAATAAATATTAATTGTTTTATATATAATCTGATGATTTATAGATAAACAAATAAAAACTACATTTTCTAAACCTAGATGAGCATGCAATTCATATTGTTTTTACAACTATATCTAACTTTTTTACATAATATTTTAGGATAAAATATAAGTTTAATCTGCTACAATCTATAGTCATGATATATATAATTAAAAATTAAGTTTTATTATTCATTAGATGATTTTAAACTTTTTTATAAGAGCATAATAACAATAAATCACTTAAGTATTTTGTAAGATTTTGATGATAATTATTAAAAATTTCTAAAAAAAAAAAATGCCTTTTACGCTCTAGTGGTACTTGAATAAGTTCTCCTGTATTAGTATTAAACGCTTCTCTAACTGTTAAAAACTGATTTTCTTGAAAATGTTTAGCACAGACCTAAATGTTAGCAACAAATATTAGGCCTAAATCAGATTTAAAAAAATATGTATGAAGTATAATTAAAAAGATACAGAAACAGAACATTTTAAATATTAGTTACAAATAAACAAAAGACTATGAGAAGTAACAATAAAACAAAGAAGTTTTTTTATTTAGCTCAAGCAAGCAATACCAAAGTAATTGGAAGCATAAGCAACTAAATGTAGATCAAACAAAAATAACAGAAATGGAAATTATACATAATTTTAAATGTTTCGTATTTCAAAAGAATTAATTAACTAAAAATTGTACAAAAAAAAAATCAAACTTACCTTACTATATTTAGTTGGTACGAAATCGCCCCGTTTTATTGCAGAGATCCCTGCTCTTCTAGTGTTTTCATCGTTTGGAAACGAAAATACAGAAACATTGGATCTATTTTTTGTGTAATTACTTTTACAATTTGGAACACAGAACGCACTAGGCATCTTCATAACGATAAATTAAAATTAATATGCAAAAAGATCAGAAAACTACCAAAAAAGCCTATAACACACTTCCCATTCTTCACTATGATAACGACTATCGTTTTCTATAGAACTCATCCAACCTCATGACGTCACGGGCTGAAAGCGTTGGGAGTTGTGAGGCCTTGTATTACGAAGGTCGTGATCAAATGCGAATATCGGAAAGTGAAGATCACTCTCATGAAGCGGAGCGGCGGGAGCGGCGACTTCACACTTTCCAGTGAAGTCACCGCTCCGATAAATTTCAGTGATATGCAATTCAATGATACGATAATTCCAATAACCGGTCCGTTCACTTTTCAATCCATTCACAATCACAGATTCTCCTTTCCTGTTTTGTTCGAGAGCTCCCATTGGACTGATCGTATCGATTGTTACTTTGCAGTGAAGTCACCGCTCAGGGAAATTTCAGTGATATCGTATCGATTGTTACTTCCTATCATGATCCATAACCTGTAATCGAAATATCGCCAGTAAGATCGTAGCAAGGATTTGAATCACACCCTTTTTTGAAAAGTATTGATCACTGGTATTTGTGACTTTATGATATTGATTACGTAATAACCGCTAGAGATGCATAATCCACGATTTTTTGAATAAAAAATAATATTGCTATTGTTATTTTTAAATATGCGTTCCAAATATCTGTTATTTCAATCATATTATTAATTAAAAATTATTACTTAATATTAAATATAAAATTTATTAATTGTAATTAATACTTAATTTACTAATTTAAGTAACGTGTGATTGAATTAATTTATCTGTTTCAGCTTACTTCTTAAATTTTATTTTTTTCTCAAAACTATTTATTTAATTTATTTATTAGAGTGAACCATTTTCTGGAAAAGATGAGTTAAAAATATATGTCATTTCTTTAAAATGTTTACTTTAGTCCTATATTCTACCAATAGATGGCGCCAGCAGTAAAAAGAGTACATGTAATTAAAGTCAATCATGTCACGAGCAATTAAAAATTATCTGTGTGGAATAGTGCATCATCAAATACGAATATCGGTGACTTCACACTTTCCAGTAAAGCCTCGCACTTTCTGGTGAAATCACCGCTGCGATAAATTTCAGTGATATGCAATTCAATGATACGATACGATAATTCCAAAAACCGGTCCGTTCACTTTTCATCCAATCACAGATTTCTTTCGAGAAGTAAGCTGAAACAGATAAATTAATTCAATCACACGTTACTTAAATTAGTAAATTAAGTAT
This sequence comes from Argiope bruennichi, assembly GCF_947563725.1. Classification (NCBI taxonomy): domain Eukaryota; kingdom Metazoa; phylum Arthropoda; class Arachnida; order Araneae; family Araneidae; genus Argiope; species Argiope bruennichi. The sequence goes on from NC_079163.1 coordinate 17,628,988, forward strand.
TAATTACAATTAATAAATTTTATATTTAATATTAAGTAATAATTTTTAATTAATAATATGATTGAAATAACAGATATTTGGAACGCATATTTAAAAATAACAATAGCAATATTATTTGTTATTCAAAAAATCTTGGATTATGCATCTCTAATCAAGGATTTGAATCACACCCCTCTTTGAAAAGTATTGATCACTTGTATTTGTGACTTTTTGATATTGGTTACGTAATAACCGCTCTGAAAATATTTGTCATCCCTACTTATTATGTGGCCGCCAGTTATATGGAGCAAATGTTTAAAAGTAACTATAGCAAAAATATTTGTTATTCAAAAAATGGTGGATTTTGCATCTCTACATCGCTCGCAACCTGCTAAACTGCAGAAAATATTCTGTCCATAGAAAAAATTTTTGGAAGAAATTAAATTGTTTCCTCAGACATTTCCTGCAGTTTCCATATATCACAAGTTCATTCGCCAACAATAACCATCTGACGAAGCGGTCAAATATTTCGACATTTATTAACTGGAACCATGAAGGAATAAATATGTTTCATTTTTGTTTGTGTCGCTTCTCTGAATGTGATGTGAAATAATGCTAGGAACTCTGAGAAGGTAAGATGAGAACTTAATACATGGAAGTAATACTTATATATTTATAAAATGGATTTTAAAATTATATATATATATATATATTCCCTTCAATTTATTATAATATCATCGAAATCAATTATAGCAAGCGATTGCATTTTCAGGGAACAAAGAGAAACTGGTTTTTATATTTTAATTGTATATCTAGAAATATTCATTGCATAAGTTTCGTTATTTCTTAGATACTCATCATAATGAACAATGAAGAAGCCCTAACCGAATCTGTCTCACTTCTTTATAATTGTCAACCAAGAATTGATTGGATGAATGTGTTTATACTTGTTTGGAAGACGCACCATCATATGGTCTTGTAACAGGTGAAGTGGCTTGATTGCTTTTAAGATTTCTTGAAATATATTTTAACTAGTGAATTGACTAAAGTTTTGAATTCAGATTAGAAATAAAAGTCAATAAATAATAATTCTTGAGGCATCTAGTTCATAAAGAGTTTAAGATTTAAGAAAGAAATTACAAGCATAAAATTTTACAAAAAGAACTTAAATTTTTTTTTATTAATATGTTAATAATTGATATTTCAATTTTAAAATTAAAAATTGATTATTATTTTTAATTTTATATATTTTATTTGTAATAGGCAAACATTTTTTACTCATTACTAAATTAGTATCTTTTTTATAACATTAAGAGTAATTTTCAAAAAAATTATTAATTTATAAATACATAAGCTTTTGTGTAGAGCAACTAAATTTTTAATATTTGTCAAAAAAAAAAAAAAGATTTGAAATAATTTTTTTTTTTTTCTTCTTGTCATTGTAAACCTTTTCTAAAATGTATATTAGGTACATATAATTTTACTAGTTTCATATTTAAGCTGCAACATGTATTTATCATACTTTTGAAAAAACACTATATCGAAATTTAAGTTCATAACCTTTAATATTAAAATAATTTTACTTGTAGTGGAAAGAGTAGTTTTAAGGTTTCTTACAGTTCTTATGCAATTTTAGAAGCAAACTATTTAGTTAAAATAACCAGTATTTTTTCTATATAAGAAATGTAATATGATGGTTTTATAGCTTTTTTAGGATGAGCTTTTCATGATTTAAAAATTAAACTTCATAATGATATTTAAATAACTCAGAAAAGGGGTTTTTAATAATGTATATTGTACGTGTTTACTGATTCTGAGTAGGAAGAAGGCCAGGAAATAAATAAAATTAGTAACCATATGTCGGGGAAATTTTTTTTCAGTAGCCACCTTGTATCTGGAACTAAGCGTGCCCGACTGAAATATATATATACGTGAAGTTCAAGGGTAATAATGTAATGATAATAGTGCTTCTTAGAATTTCTTTCTTTATGCAGAGTGGGAGTGTGTAATATTTAATAGCTGCATCAGATTTCAATTTTTATACATAGTATTCAAATCTATTGTCAGTAATTTAATTCTATTGACTTTCTAATGTTGTTGATAAAAAAAAAATCAAATTGTAATGTTTTTTTTATGGCTTTACTCTCTATCATTGTTTTCCTCTTTTAATGTAATTTAAGTCCTTTGCTACCACTGTATTCATATGAACAGCAACTACAAATTTATCACAGAGTTCTGATGTTGTTAGAGCAAGGGCTTTAACATTGTTTTCCCCTGAAATGCCTTTCTAGGCAAAAAAGTTTTGTACATTTACATTTTAAAAAACAAAGGATTTTTTGATAAATAAAAAATTAGCCATTTATTTTAATTGAATTGAATATTTAAAACCCAAAACCTAATTTATTTGATGTATTTTTATTTTGGTTATTCATAGACTACATTGGACTGCAGGGCCTGATTCAGGATTTCATACACTTGTAATAAATTCAAGAGATAATATTCAGTTAAAGATTGTTCACTATTTGGAAAAATATCAAGATAAAATTGGCTGATATTTTTAATGAAATGTGATGAATATTTATTATTTTTTTGCAATAATTATTAAAAGCACAAGATATTTTATTGGCTATATTTTTTAACATTTTCAATCTTATGTTCTGTAATATTTTTACTCTACTGATCAGAGTTGCTACGCCACCAGGAAAACTGGGAAAACACGGGGAATTTGAAAATTTTCTTAATAACAGGGAACTCCCCCCCCCCCCCCCCCCACATTAATAAATGTCGATTTCTAAAGATTTCTGGAATAAAAGATTGTAGTCATAGCTTCTAAAACCGAAATAATGCCATTTGTGATTGTGTGATGTGGATACTTGATGCTTCTCTCTCAGGTTTATTTCTGTATAGATCATTCCATTACGATATGTGGGGCTGTAGTTCTTTTTCCATGAGATTCCCAAATTGTAGCTAATGAGCTTACACTATACTTTTGTAACTGTATGAAAGAATAGAGTACATTACTCTGGCGGAATTAGCAACATTAAATATGCTAAAACAGTGTTGTGGTGTTTAGTCAACCATACTTGAGTTTATTGAATAGTTTATTGTTTTAGAAAACTATGAGCGTATTCATATTAAATTAGAGAATTTTTTAAGCAATGCGCTGCTCAAAATCCATATTTAATACAAATTGGGTACATCAAATATCAATCCTGATTTTGCTGAATGGATTCAAGAAGTTCCACAGAATTCATTTATTACATACTGATTGTTTTGTAAAAAAAATAATAAACCTAAGTAATATGGGAAAACAGGCATTTACCAGTCATACCAAAAGAAGAAAAATACAAGACTATGTGCCAGTTCATCATTGATATTGGATTTCATGTCCGAAAATAAATCAATTTTGAATTTTTTTAGTTCAAGAATAATAATTTTAAAAAGTATTTTTATGGGCATTAAAATTTTTGTGCTTTGTACCTCATTTAATGCATTCAGTGATATATGAGAAATATTTTCAAATATGTTTATTGAAAGTGAAATAGCTAAAAAAAATTGTATGTTATGCCATACAAAAATGTTGTACCTGATTTGTTATGGATTAGGTCCATTAACTCTATGAAACTGATGGCTGAAAAATCTGCAGAATTTGATACCCAAATATTTGAATTGGCAAAAATGAATAAATTTTAAAAAGTAGTATTACTTTGTAATTTTTTTTTTGTTTAGTAATCATTAAATGATTTTGCATCATGATAATAAAAAAAAAAAAATTGAGTTTATTTTTTACCCTTCAAATTTTTTATTTTGTATGACTTACAGTTAAAGAGCATGGGAGGTCCCTCTATCTTAATATGTCAATTTTGTCTACATTCTAAGTAATAAAGATGAAATTGGGTGTTTTTTTCTGTATGTAAATATAAACTTTCTTTTAATATGCTATTCTGAATGTTAAGTTGTTGCTTTCTTTCCTTACTTTTTCCACACCTTAAAACCATATTCCATTATAACTAGAACATGAGTGCTATTCACACTGTTCCTCGTATCTTGAATCTATGTACAGGAATTTTTCTTTTCTTTCCAGATATTTGAGAGGCAAACCTGATTGATACTATGTAGATCTTCAAAAATTCCAATAAATTATATAAATAATGTCACACAGATCACAACTGGTCTGATGGAAATAAATATTCTGTATAACATTGAATAAATTAGTTGGTAAATTTGTACACTGATAAAGGTTGTGGATGGTTAAATTCTGGAATGCTTATACATAAACTGCACTTACTGTTCCTTTTTGGATTGAAAAACCCTCCTCAGTTTTGCACATGTGCCAGGGTGTATTTACTTAGAATAGGGGTGAAAGGAAACACGATATGTGGAGATATTTATATTTAACAGTAATGTGAAATCGTATTATATGCTGCCTGGGGGTTTCAAAACTGTTGATTGCATAATATTGTAGGAAAGAGAACTGATTCACCATAAAATACTTTAAAGCAATTTTTGTTTTCACCAAAGGACCTAAACATTAAATTATGAAGAGTAATGGAAGATTTATGAATTCTGTTCTTAAAATTTGGTAATTTGCTTTTTTACAAAATAATTTTTATGTTTAAACATTTTTTTTATTTGTTATTGAATTTTTTAATGACATTTTGAGATTAATTTCAAAGTAGATGATCTCAGTCATGTTTAATGATACTATATAAGTATTTAGCATGTCATTCCTGATCATAATGTTGCCTCATGTGCTAGCAATACAAGCAATCAATGTGCAATTTCGAGTTAAAATAAAAATTAAACAGAAAAAAAATGATGAATACGCTCAACCTTTCCATGTCCCACCCTTTAGTGAAGTAGAATCGTCAAAATGTGGTAGTCTGAGGACACTGAAATGAACAGTACAAGAATAAAACTGTTTTAGGGTATAATTTATTTTTCATGTTTATCTTGATAATAAGCAGGATTTTTTTTTTTTTTTTTTAACTTTTAACTGTTGAAGCTTTAACTGTTCTGCTCTCCCTGGAATTTAAAAAAAAATGTACAACTGTTAAAAGTATAATCATTCATTAGAACATCAGAATAGCTTATCAATTTGCTTAGTTATTCATCTTAAAATATAATAATAGAAGTTTTAACTTAACTTTTACAGGAACTTGTTTCTGCTATTTATAGGTATAAAAAGACAGATGCAATTCTTAAATCAACATAGATTAAGTCCATCCTCTGAAAGTTCAGAAAAAAATAGAGCATACTTAATAATGTTAAGTACTCTCTTATGTAAATAATAGATTTGTAATGTGGATAAACTAAAGTCATATAAGTCAACAGATGTATGATAGACTCTGAACTTGTGAATATACTATTCAAGAATGGCTCTGCAAACTAGATAAATATATGGAAATAGAAGAAATCAAAATAATAATTTTTCACAAGTTCAGAATATAAAAGCTCCAAAATTGCTGTCGTAAGTTATTGCGTATACATAGATATTGCTAAAAATTTTTGATGTTGCACGAGTTTTTCTTTCTTTCCCTACTATTTATTCAAAACTTAATTGGGCTTTTATTTCTTTTAATTGGTAATGAAAAAAAAAATTACTGAAATACGTTTTTAGTGACAATTACTACTGCAAAATTTTAGAAAGTTTGATTAAGTTTTTTTCTTAAAATTTCTCAGCATTTGTGTATTAACTGTATGCCATTGGCAAATATGGTTAATAGATTAACATGAGATCTTTGGTGGTTAATTGCTCATCGCAGTAAGCATACAATTGCTGATCATTATATGCTACCTGGCAGTTAATACAGAAGTACCTTTTCTTTTTATAAAAATTCAGAAAGTTTTTTTTCTTTTATTGTTTAGTATATGCATATTTGTTTGTTTATTCTTTTTATACCTTTTGTTTTTTAGGTTTAATGTACTCCAAATCCTTCACTTGCTGTATACGTTGTTATAAGAAAGCCAAATAATGTCTATCAAGTCAGCATTTGAAAAAGATTTTTCGGAGCATGATAGACATGAATCTTCTGATTTTCCCAAGATGTCTGACCATTTAACGGATTCAAATATTTTAAAATCGAAAAAGACTTATGGAAGATTTGCAGTGTGTATTAATAATAAACCTTTCCCTGGTTTTATTGAAGAATTATATGCAGAAGAAAATTCTGGATCTGTAACAAGTATTACAAGCAGCAGTTATAATAAAAATAATGATCAAAAGGAGGTTAATTCAGAATATAGTCTGTTTAGTGATGAAGTTACAGATTATATTTCTGGTTCTGAAGGTAGTTCAAAAGATGGGATTTCTTTTCCTTTTCTTGAAGTTGCTAGCTCTGGTTCAAATTATTATCGCACCAGGAAAAACCTTAAGAATGATTTAAATAATGAACAGAATAATTCTGAAGAGATATTGAAATCAGACAGTGATTTTTTAAATCTTAACCAAGCAAATCATATAAGAAAAGATAAGAAGGTATCTTGTGGTGAATCTACTAATGAATTACCTCAAAAACCGAGTGAAGCCGTGCGAAGATTTTTAATGTGTATTAAAAATAAACCTTCTCCTGATTTTATTGAGGAATTATATGCAGAAGAAAATTCTGGAACTGCAACAAGTATTACAAGCAGCAGTTATAATAAAAATAATGATCAAAAGGAGGTTAATTCAGAATATAGTCTGTTTAGTGATGAAGTTACAGATTATATTTCTGGTTCTGAAGATAGTTCAAAAGATGGGATTTCTTTTCCTTTTCTTGAAGTTGCTAGCTCTGGTTCAAATTATTATCGCACCAGGAAAAACCTTAAGAATGATTTAAATAATGAACAGAATAATTCTGAAAAGATATTGAAATCAGACAGTGATTTTTTAAATCTTAACCAAGCAAATCATATAAGAAAAGATAAGAAGGTATCTTGTGGTGAATCTACTAATGAATTACCTCAAAAACCGAGCGAAGCCGTGCGAAGATTTTTAATGTGTATTAAAAATAAACCTTCTCCTGATTTTATTGAGGAATTATATGCAGAAGAAAATTCTGGAACTGCAACAAGTATTACAAGCAGCAGTTATAATAAAAATAATGATCAAAAGGAGGTTAATTCAGAATATAGTCTGTTTAGTGATGAAGTTACAGATTATATTTCTGGTTCTGAAGATAGTTCAAAAGATGGGATTTCTTTTCCTTTTCTTGAAGTTGCTAGCTCTGGTTCAAATTATTATCGCACCAGGAAAAACCTTAAGAATGATTTAAATAATGAACAGAATAATTCTGAAGAGATATTTAAATCACCATTTCATCAAGAAAATTCAAATTATGTAACAGATACCAATGAATTGAAATCAGACAGTGATTTTTTAAATCTTAACCAAGCAAATCATATAAGAAAAGATAAGAAGGTATCTTGTGGTGAATCTACTAATGAATTACCTCAAAAACCGGGCGAAACCTCAACTGTGCAAGTGGCTAAACAAACTGGATGTTATTTTGGCAAAGCAAATTTTTTTGAGAATCCTTTGATTAATCAAAGTTGTTTTTCAATAGTAGACCTGTCAAAAAAGTATTCAGTTAAAAATAATCAGGCTAATGCAAGTAATAACCTTTCCAATAAAAGAATTACAGAAGAATGTGAATTAGCACCTGTCAAAAAGAAATCAGTTGCAAACAATGCAGTATCGTCAAAAATAAATTCTTTTGATAAGGAAACATTGCATTCTACTGTTTCTGTTAGAAAGTCTAGCAAAGACATTATTTTAAAAAGTATAAATGCTGGTAATCTAGATGTCAAAAAATGTGATGCTAAAACTCCTTCAAGCTTTGTGCACGAACAAAATGCGGGGGATTTTGAACATTTAGCTATTCCTGGTCCTTCTACTTTGAGTTATAATCATTCAAGTATGGAAAGTAGGAAATGTCATACAGAAATTGAGCCTGTTTGTGACATCTCTGCTTTGATTAAAAAACCTACTACTACTTTTTTAGAGAATCCTGTATATCATAAGCAGGAAATGAGGACTGGATCTTTTACGTCTCTTGGTGCATCTTTCGAGGGCTGTGCGAATAATTATCTTCAACAAACTAAAAATAAGTGCATATTAAAAACAAAGAAGATGGCTGATGAAGTATTTTCAAGAGATCCTTTATTGCGATACGAAAGTGTGAGTGAATACTTTGAGCTCCCTAACATGATAGATATTCTTTCTGATTTCTTAGGTGATTGTGTTAGTATACCTCCTACTTATCATGATGTCAAAAAAGGGTATAATTTTCCAGAAAATTTTGAAAGAAAGAGTCTAAGCAATCTTGTAAAGGATTTTGTACAGTATGTTTATTTTTTATTAATTCCAAAAGATAAGCCAAAACCTTTAAATATATTATATTCTCAAGTCATGAATGTTGCAGTGCACAAAATGTCCATTAGAGAGAATGCAATTGTGATGAAGGTATTTGGAAATAAGTCTTCGTTGAATAATCCTTTTGAAAAGCTTAAGTTGGACGATGTGTTGAAAAAATTATACTTGGTTGCTTTGCTTGTGATATTTCACGAATATAAAAGCAGGCAAACTACTTCAAGTATAATGAACTAAAACATGATTATTTTATAATTTTTAATTTCTATGATTTGGAAGTAAAATTGTACTTGGAATAATATTTTAATACATAAATTGCTTGAATTTTTGATTATTACTGCCTGTAATTCCATTTAATGATATATACAGTTCTCTTTATTTATTGGATTTTCCTCTTACTACTGAAATGTACCTTAATTACAATATAAAAGGCACATTAAGAAAAGAAAACAGAAATTATAGATGGTTTCTTAATATTGTATTTGTGTAATTAATTATTGAAGAAAATATTTGCAATTTTTCTCAATATTTGAATATATTTAGAATGTAATACTAATATTTACTTGAACTATTAACTGATATATTTGTTATATGTCTTGATGTGAGCATGTATTTATTCCATGAGAAACATTGTAATTTTTACATATTTTAAACTCTTTTTTCAAATATCAACAGTTGTAGAAAAATTAATCAGTTTTGATAAATGTATTATGTGTAGAGTATTTTATATTATTATGTTGTTACCACTTGTTTTAGATACAATTTCCCAATAAAGGAATATCTACAAAAATATGAATTTGTATATATGAGTAGATTTTAATCAATTTGTTTCAGGAAGGAAATTTCATTCATATAGGGTGGCAGGCCAAACAGGGAAATTTATTATAAAACTGGAAATGTTTTTCTAAATCGGTAATTTTTATCAAACATGATAATTCACTGGTGTTTTTTCATAAGTAGAATGAAACATTGTTGGCAACTGATGAAAATCAAACTTTTACTGGTAGTCTAAAAAAGACTATGGAAGAGAAAGACTAACCACTATATCTAATTTATTGAATATATGTATAAATATATAATATTTTTGCCAAAAGTTTTTTTTTTTTTAGAATGACAAGTTATTAACATATTTATCAAAAATAGTTTTGCATTCTATGTTATGAGACAGCCTAACTAAAGCTCAGCTTCTGTTACTGCTATGATTTTAAGCTTTAATGGGTATCTTTTATTTAAGAAGATATATATGGAGTTATACCCCCCTTCCCTTTCTTCCTTCAAAATCCAAATCAATCATACCACTTGTTATAAGAGTGGTAGAATGAATTTTGGATATTAATATTGAAAACTGATTGTAAAATATTGATCTATTATTATAATTCTAAAACAATTTATTTTAATTAATTAAGTGTTTTACAATAATAATTCTTTTCCATCTTCTCGGAGATTTATGAAGTATCTGACTTTATTGCTATTACCTTACATTTTTTAAATTTTGAGTTCAATTAAAATTTCCATACATTCAACAGAATGCTCTATAATTTAAAAATAATATTAAACATGAAAAATTAATTTGTTTCGTACATTACAGGTAAGCATGCTTCTTGTTTTTTTTTTTTTTTTTTTCAAAAAAAAAATGTTTAAAAACCAGGGGTGTTTGTGCTCCTGGGAAAGCCCGGAATTCCGGGGATTTTGAACTTCGATACCCGGAAATTCCGGGGATCGTCGTTCAAAAGGAAGTAGGAATAATAATGAATTATTTATTTTGATCTGGGTAATTTTGTTTGCTTTGAAAGCAGAAAACGCAAGGTCAGTGTGTGTGGTGAAAACTTTTCCTTTCTTTCTCCAAAGGCAGTGGTAATGCGTGAAAAGCGGGAAAAAACTTCTTTTTTGTTCTTTCCTTATTGCGAGTTATGACTCATTCCCCCGGTTCTCGGACATTCTCTTCTGGATTCTTTTCGGCAAGTAGGCGCGGCAGAAAAAAAAAGGGAGAGACTTCGTTCAACCAGATGTGCGATAACGTGACTCTGGGTTCAAAGGTCTTATCTATCCTGGCGTGGCGCCAATAAGTAGAGAAGGGGGATTTTTCGCTGTATTAGCTATTTGTTATTGATTGCTTCGCAACTTTTTTTTCTCCGCTGTGTAAAATTTTCGTTTCATTTATTAATGCACGTGTAAATTTTTCGTTTCGCTTATTGAAATATTTTTTTATTTATGTACGCAAGAGAATTTCACTTTGAAATTTCAGCATATGAAACAGAAATTACCCCTTAAAAATTCATATCTAATTAGTTTTACAGCATTAGATCCAGAGCTAAGAGGTAAAACCAGTACAATATTAGCTTTTGAAAAATTATCATCTTTTATGTCCCATATTTTTAGTGATAATGAAAAGTCAAAAGTAGAAGCTGAAATAAGGTTATACCAGAGTGATATTGATATCACCAAAGAAATGCTCTACACATCTGATGAAAGTGGAAATCAAGTCAAGTGTACAATTGATAAATATTGGTCTAAAGTTTTTAATTTAAAAGATGATTTCACAAATGATTATAAGTATCCTACATTGGCTAAATTGGTCAAAGCCTGCCTTAGCTGCTTCCATGGCCCATTAGTGGAAAGTGCATTCAACTTAATGGATACACTTGTCACTGACTATAGAACCTCTCTTAAGATTGATTCCCTAGATGCAGTGCAGACTATTAAATATGATTTAATGGCTTCTAAAGAAACCTCATGTGAAAAATATGGCTCAAAAAATCCAATGACTGATCCAATTCACAAAGATCTCTTACTGAATATGAACAGAAGTTGGAAAACATATCAAGAGGACTTAAAAACATGTATTTCAGATGAGTCACCTATAAAAGTCTCTGAGAAACCTTCTACATTAGCAGAAAAGCAAACTGCTTCTACCTCTGCATGTGCAGTTCTCGAGGAAATTTCTTCAACTGCAAATGAGGAAAATAAAAGTCAACCTTCCTGCAATTATGAAGTTCACCACAAAAGAAAGACAAGCCCACAAACATCAGAAAATAAAAAAAAGCAGCAGAAATTAGATAATTTTTTTTAAAAGAATTAATTCAGGTAATTTAAAATATTTGCATAAAATGTAGTAGTTTATATGTTTGAAAATTTATGGCTATTAATTTTGCAAAAAAAATTAATTCATTGAACTTTTATAATTAGGTCATTCAATACTTCATAATTGTAATTTTTCATTTCTCTCCCCCCCCCCTTCTCGAAACTCCAAAATGCCGGTAGTAAGTCCGTAAAAGTTTCAGGGGATTTTTTGGGGTCCCACAAACACCCCTGAAAAACTGAAGGACAGTTTTTATTTTTTTATACTGTTTGATGTATATGAAACTGTTAGCCACAAAATTTATTCATACTATGGTTTTTGAAATTGATACCTCTAAAACATTTTTTTTATTTTTATGCAGTAAAGAAAAAAATTGAAAAGGACCAATTTTCCACTTTTTTCTCTATTTTACAGGTTAAGCATTGAGCCAGTGTGCTGGCGATTTTTTTTTTTTTATTATAGTTGGTGAGCTAAAAGTCAATGCAATTTTGATTTCATTGAAGAATTTTTCATGTTTTGATACACAGATTTCATTTTGCATTTGTAAATGATTTTTTTTTTGTTCTGTTAGTAAAATTGGTGTTCAGTTCTGATCGGTATGTTGGTAAACTGTATGTATAGGGGAAATCCTACTGGAAGGAAACTAATCATTTCATTCTTAAGCAATCTGCCAATGTACATATACTTTTGTACAGCATTTTTTTTTTTTTTTTTTTTTTGAGTAAATTTGGCAAACAGTTCTGAGATATGACTGGTTTGGTAAAAGTCGGTCTGGATGAGCATGTATATTCTAATGTTGGTAATATATTTTCTAAAAATGGGAAGTGTTTACATAATATTAGCTTATCTAAAATTCAATAAGCAAAAATATTTTTTTTCTTAAAAATTAAATTTTATTTTATATTGATTTTAGTTAAGAGTAGAACAATTTTTCAAATAAAGTTAAAAACATACTGTGCAATAATTAAAGAGAATAAGATGAAGCGACATTGTTCTGAAGATATTAGAGACATCTGAAAAATGCCAGGGAAATTTCTTTAAAAAAAAACCCTGGAAATGTCAGGGGAATTCAAACAGCAGAAATTCAAATGCTGACCACCCTTTCATCATTTTATTATTCACCTCATTATACTTCCTATCTTTTGTGTCCAAAATATTATCCTTTAGTTTTTAGAAGAAGTAAAAGGAGGGGATCTTCCTTTTGCTTAAAAGTTTAAATTTCTTTTATTTATTTAGCCATTGTTTAACTGTTAAAAGTTTTATTGTATGAAATAAAGCTAAAAAGATTGTTCATTTGATTTAATATGTAAATTTCTTGATAAAGTGCTATAATTCATTGTGAAATGCAGTATAGCTTATTCATCTTAAAGCTATATAAAAACTTTTATTTTAAATATAAAATTTTAGTTCATACTGTAGTAATCATTGATTTTAAATCCTCTAAAACAGTGGTTCTTAACCTTTTTAAGCCGCGACCCAAATTTGAGAAATATTTGAGAAAAAGTCAAAATTTTTTCATTGCTTTATTTTAGATTGTATTTTTAAAAAATCTTCAATCCTACGATGATGATTTTTTTTAACTTACAAATTTTTTATTTATTTTTTTAATAATAAAGATAAACAAAAGTACTTTTCGATCCAAAGAAAATTTAATTAATAATCAAGTGTTTTTAATAATTTTAATTGACCAAATTAAAATATATTTATAACCTTTTGAAAATAATTGACATTTTGATTAGTACATAGATGCTAATGGGTGTTTCTTTTCTCTCAAAAATAATTCGACTTCTGTCCGTAATGATAATACTCTTTGAACAACTTTGCCCCGGGACAGCTATCTAACTTCAGAATAATATAATAAATGTTCGTATTCTGCACCAAATTCGAAACACAGTTCGCGGAAAATTCTACAGTTAAGAGCTCTTGATTTGATAAAATTGACTACCGAAACAATTTCATCCAAAACGATACATAATTCGGGTGATAATTTTTTTGAAGCAAGATTTTGTCTATGTAACAATGAATTGATATAATTTGTGGATTCATTTGTTTTGCTCTTGTCGAAAATCCCTTTTTAGATGCTGTCATGGCAGCTGCACCGTCGGTGCAAATACTGAAACACTGATTCCAATTTAATCCTTCTTTAAAAAACGAATCGACCATAAGAAAAATATCTTCACCTCTAGTTGTTGTTGACATTGGTTTGCAAAATAAAATGTCCTCCTGTATATCTGTTAAACCTGGATACCGCACGTAAACCATGAGTTGAGCATCTTTACTTACATCTGTCGCGACCCAAGAAATATGCTTCGCGACCCAATTTTGGGTCGCGACCCATAGGTCGCGACCCATAGGGCTCAGTCCGTCTGAAATGTTCTTCTTAACTGAACCGCTGCTCTAAAAGACCTAGAAGGTTTCTTTATTCAGTTTAAATCATTGATTTCCTGTTTATTTGTGCATTTTTTTTAAAAATCTTTAAATTATTATGGTTTTATTATTTATTATTAAAGATGGTTTATTTCCAACTCCTGTCTCTGAGCTGAAAATTGTCTGAGAAAATAATTTGCGACTTAAGATTATTTGTCCAAATATATTCAGTTACTTTTAAATTCATTGGCATTATATCAAGAATTGTAAATAATTTACTATGTAGATTACACATACTGTCAATTTGAATAATGTATGACTAATATCACCTGAACTGTTTCTTAATCTTTAATTTAAAAAAAAATAATTCATAAAGATGCCTTTAATTTTAAATCTGGAATTTGTTGTGCATCTGATTCTTTCATCAAAGTTAATGTCTTGCAAATTCAGCCTTTATATGATTTTTTTAATTGCAGATTTTGAACTGAACAGTAAGATATTAGTAAGACGAATTTGTCATTTTTATATGAAATTTCTATGGAATTAGTATTAAATTTTAAAATTCTGATGCTTATTTTTATTTTGAAGAATAAATGTATGAAATTTTTTTGAAAACACTAATTGCTTTCTACTACTTGAATATCTTGCCATACATAATGCAGGCTGAGCTATGTATTTACCTGCAAACAAATTTTGCATAGTAATTTTGTAGTATAAATATTAAATTTGAATATATTGTAAAGCTTAGATACATTTATAGTATATAATAAATATAAATGCTTTCACCTGCAATTTGATAAATACTAAATTTGAATATATTGCAAAGCTGTAGGTACATTTATAAAATATAAATGCTTTTATCTGCAATTCGATTCTTTAGGTTATTTAACATTACAGCTATCCTTTTTGTACATACATTGTGATATTTTAATTAAAGCTGCATGTGTCTAGGTCCATCTATGTTGCCTTGACTTCCAAGTTATAATATGAGAGTTATTTTTTAATTATGATTCATTTATTCATATCATTTCATATATAAGTGAAATTGCGAATATTTGTAAGATTTATGCATTCTTTGTGCAGAATACGAAAACATTTGCATTGATAGGTGCAATTTATACACTTCGTGCTGGGAGCTTAAAGTATAATGAAATTGAGCCTCTTGTTCATTAAAATATAGTCGGTAATTCAGTTCTTAACAGCAAGAAACAAAAGTTACAAGTATTCATCACCCAATATGCTAGAGATGTTCAGTGCTAGTAGGATTGTGCAATGCTGTTTTGAAAATATCAGGCTTACAAACAGCTAAATAGTTATAATAGAAAACATTAATATCTGTATGAAAATGCAGTACAAATCCTACCTAGTTTAAAAAGAAAATTTAGAATTATTTTTATTTAATGAAATTTAATTCTTTTAGTACCAATATAAAATGTTCTATATAAAACCAATTTTTTTATTAGAATGTCCTTGAGGTATTTGATATTTTGAATTGAGTGTGTGTGTTTGTGGAGGAGGGGATGGAATCTGACCTTTCTCTGTGGTTCAATAACCATTTAATAATGAGAATTGAAATGGAACAGAAAATGAGATGTGATTTGATTGTTTTATCTACTGTCAACGAAGTAAATTTTTTTTGTTCAATCCTTAGAATGTGAATACAAAATAAAACATTTTTGTTATATATTAACATTAAAATTAATTATCACCTCAATAAGACCTGTTTCATAGCATTGTTAATAAATTGTACATCTTCCAAACTATTAAAACAAATCAATTCTCTTAGTTTTTACCTTCAAATTCTTAGAATATTTAGAAAAAAAAAACTATGTATTTATTATTTTTTTATGTTTTAAGAAAATGATATATTTGTTTTCATTAGAGTTGCTTGGAAATCATAAGGAAACCAAGGTATGAATGGCTGCTAAGCACAGAACTTGTAATATACTCTCAGTTAACAAAGGAACCTTTGAGCATGCTCAGCTATAGATATAGGATTAGTATTTATTCAGATAAAATATAGGGACGTTACAGTGTTAAAGAATAGAATATTTACATATGGTATCCATAAAGCTTTATTTAACTGAATGCTTGCTAAACATTTCTTTGGTAAGTAGTTAGCAATTAAAAAATCAACAACTACAATCTGCTATTTATTTACTGAATTACATCTATAACTTTCATAATTTATAAGAATAACAATGTAAAACATTTATATATGAATATTTGTCTCAATTAATCCAACAAACATTGACATTGCATAATACGAGATGCCTTGAAGTAGAATATTTTACTAAATAACTTTCAAAAATCAAATAGAAAAACAAATTGTTCTGCATGTAACTAAATTAAAATACTAATATGAATTTTTTTTTTTTTTTATGTTTGTTGAATTAGTATAGTACAGTGTGAAATTTTAATGAATGGACTTAACACTATCAAGAGGGTTCTGCAATGAAATAATTACACATATTAAATGCAGAAACTACATATAAAATGATACGCAAAATTTGTATACTTTATGAAGAATAAGACAATGCATAGTATAAAAAAAATATTACAATTGAAAAATAGGGCTGCCATAATTACAATTTGAGAATCAAAAATCAATAAAGTAAGGAAGGCTATAAGAAGGAATTATTTACCTAAGTAGTTTGAATATTAAAATATCTTCTTACAAATGATACCGTCTGCTACTTTTTATAATTAAAAAGTGTTTAAGATTAAAAATTCCAATACTGTAACTGTTTTGGAACAATCAATTTTCGAGCACTTAGTGCATTCTAAAATAGGTTGCCATGAAACTATGTATGAAATATTGCAATATCTTAAATGTATGTTTTTATGATATGTGAACATGATACAGTTTCGGGAGTGGGATCTTGCCACAAAAATTAGCCAGCTATAAGTATATCTTTAAATAAGAACTGTAGAAAATGGGAAATATCAGAAAACTGTCTCAGTACAAAATGTTTGAGTTTAAATTCTAATTTAACAACATCTACTCTTAACTCTATAATCACATTATAGAAAATACTTGTACAGAAATATTATAATAGGAATCTTATTTTATTTTTGTTAAAAATATTTTAGATGATTCAATTCATCAATACATTTTGTGATTAGCTATGATTTAAAAATCCAATTTTCAGTAAAACCAAAATTTATTTTACAAAATTGAAATGTTTTTAACTTAAAATTAACAGTAGCAGAATAGAACTTATTTTTTTTTTCGGTTAATATTAAGACAAACAAAAAAAAATGTAGAAATGTTAAGCTTAGAAATTATAAAAAAAATAGACATAAGCTGTTCTGGGAGTGTGAAGGGAAATATAATGATTAGCAAAATATGTGTATGTATATATTTCTGTCTGACATTAAAGATATTGTATTCGTACAAAGTTTTAAGTGGCACATTGTTTTTAGACACGATGCACATTAGACGTTAATGAAAAATATGTTTCCGTATTATTCAGAAGGTTTTCTGCAAAGGAATATAAGTTACTATTAAATTTTTTCCAAAATCAGAAAATCACCTGGTTTGAAGATGTATCAATCGACATATTCGTCATGCAAAAAGTACTTTTAAATAATTTCAATATTCATTAATATCAGGAAATTCAAAAAGCAGTAAAAATAGCCATAGAAGTGATTTAAAAAAAACAGTTGAAAACAAGTAAAAGCCACCTGAAGAAAATAAATAATCTGCATTTTTTCGTTTGTACTGAACAATTAACATTATGTCATTTTTCTCCAGCATTCTCTGTAATGAAATAATATACAAAGGAAAACTTATAAAATATGAAACGGAATTTATATTTATTAATCATTCTAAAAATATGATTAAACGGAATTAAATATCCATAAAATAAGATGAAGTAACTGAAAAATGTGTTGTAAGCTAATTTGTCGGCATATCGTTTCGAAAATAATACCATTCCGCTAGCAACACAGAGTGAAAAGCGTTGCGATACAACTCAACATATAAATGACAACACTTATCTCAGGTGCCCTTTTCGTTCAAACGTCCCTAATTGTGAAAAGTACGTTTGCGATGGGTTCGTCCAAGCTGCAGGGGTAAATATTGCGATTGAGATGCTAATTTTAGTATAGTAATTTTATGAGAGAAAGAGTGGTTTCAACTACGCCATCTGTTGGCGGATAGAGAAAGATTACCGAGAGAAAACGGAGGCGAAGGAGCAATTCTTCTGGTGATAGGTGAAGGGCTGATTGAAGAGTGGACTAATTAGTGAGTTTCCGGAGGCATTCGCGAAGAAGCAGGTTTGGGTGAGGGGGTGTCTCCCTTTTTCAAAGTTTTTACGAGTTTTCAAAATTTTAAAGGACAATCCAACGGAAAATTTTCTGAGAAATTTTATTTCTCAAGTCGGTAAATTCTTCCAAGTGTTTATTGATATTTCGTTTAATTATTGAAGGAAAAATTTATTGTCTCTATGAAGGCGGCAAAATTAGATTTACTACGCAGAGAAAATATCGATTCTGCTTCTTGTGAATGCAATACTCGTATTCGTCAATATCGACGTTTCACTCATAGATTTAAATGTAGATTATTTTTGATAGATGAGCAAATATTTCATATCGTCGTGTTACGTGTCTGCTCAAAATCGTCATATATCAGATCACCAAATCAATACCAGTAGTCAGCAAATGATAATCGTGTTAAAAACAAAACAAAAAAGTGGAAATCAGTTGCAAAAAAATATTTGTAATCTTAAAGAACCGACTGAAAAAAAAAATCAGCCAAAAATTTATATATATGTATATATATATATATATATATATATATATACATAATCATCAGTAAACAAATGTCATTTTTCGTCATAATCTTCATTTTTCGCAATTCATCATTCATAAACAAATGTCGAAGTGTATAGTATGGAGACGTTCAACACTGATGACGGACCTTTTTTTAGTTTTTTAAAGATTTTATTGATTCTTCGCTTTCGGGAGTTTCTTTGAGCTTTGCCTTTCGGCGTGCTGCTACGTCGATGATGTTACAAAGACTGATCATTTTTTACATATACCGCTAGAGGGCGTTACAAGTGAGAGGCGGGGCAAGATGCTTACGTAACATACTCCCGCCTTGAAATTGCACAATTTCAATATTCAGACACTATATGAATTTTACACATCACAATAAATTCGACAGAATTATTATAAAAAATGAATAAATGTAGAAACAAATAAAAAAAATACTGAAATAATTCTTATATATAAATTTACACAAAATAATACTGAAATGATTCTTATATATACAAATTTATACAAATGAGTTAAAGTCTCTATATATTATTTACAATCATATACACATATAAATCCAATTAATTTTTTGGAAGTAAACATATTTGACTAATACCTCTTTTAATAACATCATTCAAAACTCTTATTACAACAACTCTGACTAAACCATCTGAACCTTTTATTAATTCTTGAATTCTACCCAGTCTCCATTTATATGGAGGCAAATCTGGATCTTTGATTACAACCATATCATTAAGATTTACATTATTCTTAGCAAACTGCCATTTGTTTCTAAGATGTAAATTATTCAAATAATCACGTTTCCAATTTTTCCAAACTTGTTGTACTAATTTAGTTAATTTTTGCCATTTTGATAAATAATTATCTGATTTTTCAATTAATTGTGGTTCAGTAATTGAAGTTATTGGACGGCCAATTAAGAAATGTCCCGGAGTCAAAACTGTATAATCATTAGGATCCGTAGATAAAGGTACAATAGGTCTACTATTTAAAATACCTTCGATTTCTGCAGTTAATGTTAAAAATTCTTCAAATGTGAGTTTTATAGAACTTACTGCTCTCTTTAAATGAAATTTAAAAGATTTGACACCTGATTCCCACAAGCCTCCAAAATTAGGAGACCTTGGGGGAATAAATTTCCAATCAATACTTTCTGTAGTTAGATAATTATTTAAAGTATCATCAGGATTACTCATTAATTTTTTCAATCTTTTTAATTCTAAATTTGTTCCAACAAAATTTCCTGCGTTATCCGAAAATATACATGCACATTTACCGCGTCGGGCAAAGAAGCGTTTTAAAGTTGCAATTAAAGCATTAGACGTTAGATCGGTAACTAATTCCAAATGTATGGCTTTAGTTGAGAAACAAATGAAGACTGCAATATAAATCTTTTGAAAAATACCTTTTCATTGGCCTTTATATTTAATTAAGAATGGTCCACAAAAATCGATACCACAATTTAAAAATGGTGGGCTAGGAGTTACTCTTTCCGCTGGCAGATTTCCTAATAATTTATTACAACTTACTGGTTTATTTTTGAAGCAAACAATGCATTCATTAACTATTTTTCTAGCCAAATTTCTTCCTCCAACTGGCCAAAATTCCTGTCTGACAAGATGGAGTAAGGTTTGGGGACCTACATGTAAATACCGTTTGTGAAAAGATTCCATAATTATTTTTGTAAGTCTATGATGAGCAGGAAGAAGCTTAGGATGCTTTTCATTTTGAGTTAATGTAGACTTTTGCAAACGACCACCTACACGAAGAATATTATCCTCATCTAGAAATGGTGCTAAATTTTTAATCTTACTTTGTTTAATATGAATACCTTTTCACAAATCTTTAATTTCTTCTGAAAATTCAGAAGATTGCACCTTGCTTACCATGAAGTTGGATGCTGCTTGAATTTCCTTTATTGTTATCTTACCTTTTTTACGTTCAGCAGAACACTTCAAATTATTAATAAATCTGAAAAGATAACTTAAAATTCGGCAAATTTTAGTATAGTTGTTACTTAAATTTAAAATATCAGAAATGAAATCATTAGAAATATTAGTTAGTAAAATCAATTCACAATGAGTTTTAACTTCTTTCAGAAAATCATTATTTGTATTACAATTTACAGCATCCTTTTTATGGGGAATTTCAGACTGTAGAAATTGTGGTCCATTGAACCAAATTTGACTATTTATCAAATTTGTTGCTGACGTTCCCCTGGAGATTAAGTCTGCTGGATTGTCTATAGATTTAATATGTCTCCAGTCATAATTTGGACACAAACTGTTAATTTTTCTAACACGATTGGAAACAAATGGTTTCAATTTTTCTGGGTGAGTTTTTATCCAGGCTAAGGTGATTGTGGAATCTGACCACATATAGACGTGATTTAATGTCACTGGTAAGATCGAAATCACCTTTGATGCAAGTCGTGTCAAAAGTAGTGCTGCTGACAGCTCCAGACGAGGTGTTGTTGATTCCTTGATTGGACACACTCGCGATTTGCTGCACAAAAGACTAGTTTTCACTTCACCGGATTTTTTTTTGAACACACATAGATGACTGCACCGTAGGCCTTATTTGAGGCATCACAGAAGCAATGTAGGTCTATGGTGGTGGGATTCTTGATTATAACACATCTTTGAATTTTTAACTGGTTCACTGCCGGTAAGTCTTTTAAGAATTTTAACCAGTCATTCAAATCGTTTTGTGGAATTGTGTCATTCCAATTTAGCTTTTGTTGCCAAAGTCTCTGAAGAAATATCTTAGCGCTGGTTACAATTGGGCTGATAAGACCCAAAGGATCAAACAGTCTTGCTATGACTGAAAGGACTTCCCACTTTGAGTAATTGTTATTCAAACTGACAGTCACTTCAAACGTGAAAATGTCTGATGTGGGACGCCACTGCATTCCGAGCGTTTTAACTGTTGTCAAGTCCGAAAATTCAAAATTTAAGTTTTGATTATTCCCTAATAATTCAGGATGGTTTGAAATCCATTTATGGAGTTGCATGCCTCCTTTACTTAAAAGTTCTATTAACTGCTGTTGTAAAGCCTTGGTTTCTGGTAAGTTATTTGAACCAGTTAAAATGTCGTCAACATAAACATCAGTAAGAAGAGCTGCAGATACTTGAGGAAATTCACTTTTTTCTTCCTCAGCTAATGCCTTGAGTGTTCTGGTGGCTAAAAATGGAGCACATTTTGTTCCATATGTCACAGTCCGTAGTCTGTATGTTTCCACAGGAGCAAATCTATTAGGTTTCCACAGAATTTTTTGCAGGTCTCTATCTGCTTCTGAGACCAAAATTTGGCGATACATTTTCTTTATATCTGCACTAAATGCAAATTGATATGTTCGGAATCTCAAGATGATGCAAAATAGTTCCTGTTGAATTGTTCCGCCGTTCAATAAAATGGAATTAAGTGAAACTCCACTGCTAGAATTTGCAGATGCATCAAAAATGACACGCAAGGGTGTTGATGTGCTTTCTGGGCGAAACACGGCATGATGAGGAATATAATATTCACTATTGGCAATTTCAGGAGAATCTAAAATTCTTTCCATATGATTTAACTGGAAATATTCATCCATAAAAGCCTTGTATTGTATTGCCATTGTTATATTTTTATCTAATCTTTTCCAAAGTAAATTTAAAAGCCTTTCCGCCATTTCTTTTGAATCGCCTAGTGTAGAACGTTTTTCTTCAATTATTGGTAATTTAACAACATACCTTCCGGTACTATCCTTCTTATGAGTGGAAAGAAAATGTTCCTCACAGTAAGTTTGTTCATATGTTTTTGATTCGACTGAATCATCTGTATTATCACCAGGAAAAGATTCTAAGTTAAAGAAATTTTTAACAGAATTCTCCAGATTATCATTTTAAAAAATTAATCCAGAAAAGAAATGAGAATTTCTGCCGTTGATTGTTCCCGTTTCTAAATATCCGAACACACTATTTTGTAACAAGAGTGAATTATCATATGATCTAAATTTTTCTTCCTTCAATAAATCAAAGAACAACTCACATCCGAGTAATGCATTAATTTTACTAGGAATATGAAAAGTCTCATCCGCAAGTTTTATCTCACTTGGGAAGTTAACTTTTGAGATATCAATTTCATTAGAAGGAGTTAAATACGTTATTTTAGGCATAATTAAAAATGATAGAGTTCTGGAAAAATCATTGTCTTCACTGAAAATGGTAGTGGTTATTTTACTTTTAACGAAGAATTCTCCTCCGTTAATACCAGAGATGAATGCATTAACCTTTTCCCGCTTTAAATCTAAAGTATTCGCCAAATCTGCAGTTATTATGTTTACCGAACTTCCAGAATCCAACAGGGCTTTTACTTTTATTTTTTGACCAAATGCATCTCCAATAAATAACTGTGCGGTGCATAGAATGTTTGAAGATAGTTTCGAGTTATTTGTAAGCGAGTCGTGTAGGGGAGAAACGGATGCACTCTGTTTCCCTTGATATGTTTATTGCTTTGCAGATGTTTGTACGAGGTGATTTTGAAAACATCAGAATAGTGCTATTTTGTTTCCGGTGATACGTTTAATCTTTGTACTTGTTCTCTATGAGATTAAGAGTGTAATATTTTATTTTAAGGATCTATCATTTCCGGTTAGAAGTAATAATTGCTCTCTTTTAAATACTTAAGTTGGTATTAAAGATAAATTGTGTGATGCAAACCTTTTTATTTTGTTAAAAATAAAGTAAATGAAATTTTGTTAAGCCTGTTTATACATAGTTTAAGGGTATTTTTTTTAGTTTTGATATATATATTTATGTATGTAAATTATGTATATTGTTATTTCTATTTGCAAACATATAGTTTCTTCAAGTATTTAAAATCTAAACTCTTAATAACAGTATCTATAGAACATATCTTCCAGAAATTTCACTGTAAGATTTTTTTTTTTTATTTTAGTTCATTTTTTTTTAGTTAGTATCTAATTTCGATTTGAATTATTGTAAGGCAATTTGGCATTAGGTTTAGCTTGAAAAATGTCTTTCTTAAATAAAAGTAAAAAGGCAGACCTAATCTGTCTAGCAGAAGATTTAGGTGAGTCGCCAGACGAAACCATGTCTAAAGTAATTCTGAAAGAATTAATTTTAGCTAGTAAACATTATAACGAGGAAGAGGCAAAAGAATATTTAGAAGTTATCGTAGCTGGAAGGTTAGAACAGGAACAAAAACTTGAAAATGAAAATAAACTAAAACAAGAGAGGGAAAAGGAAAAGTTCGCACTCGAAAAACTTCGTCTAGAAGTGGAATTATCCAGGATCAATCAAAATTTGGTTCAAAATAGTGATCAAGTCGTGCGTGCAAAATCATTAGATGAAATAGTTAGGATGGTTAGGCTCTTAACAGTTAAAGTTCCTAGTAAGTCAGACGGATGGGACTATTTCTTTTCAAGCTTAGAAAAGGCATTTGTAAATGAAAATGTTAGTGATGAATTTAAACCAAAAGTGTTGCTTTGTTTATTAGGAGACAAAGTGTCTAATTTGTTAGTTAATATAGAAGAAAGCGAATTAAAAAATTATGAATCTTTGAAGAAAATAGTATTACAGGAATACGAACCTTCACCGAAATTGTGTTTAGAAAATTTTCGCAAAGCTAAACGTAACAACGATGAAACATTTTCTCAATTTGCATCTCGGTTAACATCCATGTGGGTGTATTATTGCAAATCAAGGGGTGCTAGTGATTTTGAGACTGTAAATCAACTCATTGTAGCAGATAAAATGTTCCAAACATTGGATTCCGAAACGGCAACCCATATAGGGGTGCTACAGGGGGAAAGTTGGTTTAAGCCAAAGGAAATGGGTAAACGTTGTGATGTATTCTATGGATCCAAGGGTAAATCCTATGACGGGTCAGTGAGAGCCAAAAGAAATGATTATGATGAAAGAGGTTTTCAGGGTAATTGGGGAAAACAACAGTTCAATGAGAAGAAGACCGATAATAGTAATTTTTGCCCTAAGAAAAATTTTGAAAAATCAAAAATCACAGAAGTTAGAAAGCTAACTTGTTACACTTGTGGCTCCGATAAACATTTTAGACGAGATTGTCCGAAAATTAAGGGAGCAGACTATAAAAAGATTAAGGTAAACAAGGTTTCCGCTGAGGGTGCAGAAGCAGAATCAAAAGGGGAAACAGTAGCTGCTAGGGTGGATTTACTCGGTAAAGTAATTCCTAGGCATGCTATTGAAGACAAACTTTGTAAATTGACAAAGGTATCTGTCAGTGTAGCTGGGAAACTAGCCGAAGCATTAGTGGATTCTGGCACGGAAATTACAGTTGTCAAAAGGGACTTAGTTCCTGAAGTTTCAGTTGAAGGTGCTTCTACAATATATTTGAAGGGTATTTTTGGTCCGGCGGTTAAATGTCCTTTAGTGTACGTTCCGTTAAGTCTTGCTACTGGTGGCCAAGTTAATGTGGTGCATCAGCAAGTTTTATGTGCTTTAGCAGATGTTTTGGTGGAGGATGTGTTGCTTCCACCGGATATTCTAAACATGTTGGGAGGGGCCCGGAGTGAAGGAAATTCACTGGCTCAGAACTCTCAGGAATTGAGGGGTGATCTGCAGGAGAAAGCACAGGATAGCATTATCTTTGAGAAAACTCAAAGTGAAATTACTTCATGTGGGAATGAAGTGGGAACGGTTAATAATAAGGATGAGAAAGTAACCACTGAGACGGTTAAGGGAAGCATGGTCGCTGATACTTTTCGCTCTGAGCAGGAACAGTGTGTGGAATTAGCAACGTCTTGGAAGCATGCTAAAGAAGGCAAAAGTAACTACTATGAGGTAGACGGTTATCTGTTTCACAGAGACAAAATACTCGGGGAGAGTATTGGGCAACTGGTAATTCCAAAGTGTAGACGCGGTGAGGTACTCAGACTTGCTCATACCTCAGTGTTTAGTTGTCATATGGGTTCTAAAAAGACTCTAGAACGAATCAAGTACTCTTTCTTCTGGGAAGGTATGCGGACGGATGTCAAAAAATTTTGCAACTCATGTAAAGAGTGTCAACTTACTCAGACTGTTAAAACTAGTGACAGAACGCCAATTACGCCTGTCGTGAGGCCTGAATTACCATTTCAGGTAGTGAATGTAGACCTGATAGGTCCAATTGATCCTCCTAGTGCGAAAGGACATAAATACATATTATGTCTGGTTGATCAACATACTAGGTGGGGCGAAGCCATACCGTTGACTAGTCTGAATGCTAAGGCAACATGTGAAGCTTTGTTAAGTATATTTTCAAGGACAGGTATTCCTAATGTTATCGCGTCTGATAACGGGACCAATTTCACGGCCGAACTGACTAAAGAGTTTGAAAAACGAATAGGGAGCAGTCCAAGATTCTCTACCCCTGGATATCCACAATCAAATGGGTTGGTGGAGAGGTTTGATAGAACTTTAAAAAACATGTTGCATAATGTAGTCAGGGAAGAAGGTAGGGGATGGCATTTACAAATTCCTTATGTGCTGTGGGCGTACAGAGAAATACCTCATTCAACTACAGGTGTGTCGCCATTTCAGTTACTCTATGGTAGACCACCACAAGGTCCTTTGTCTATCCTAAAATCTACTTGGACAGGAAAATTTAATAATGTACAATTAAATAGTACTTCCGTTTCCAAATACCTGGAAAATTTAAAATCAAAACTAGAGAAGGCTGCAGAGCAGGCTAAGCTTGTTTCAGCAGTACAACAGGAAAATGCGGCGTATTATCACAATTTAAGATCGTCTAACCGAGTGTACAAAGTCGGAGATCAGGTGATAGTATTAATACCTGATTCGACTAATAAATTATTTGCCAGATGGCAAGGTCCTGCAACTATCGTTGAGAAACGTAATCCCCATTCTTTTTCAGTTAAAATGTCGGATGGTTCTACCAAGCACATTCATCAAAATAAGTTAAAACATTACATAGCTAGTTCTAACTCTATAAATTGAGGAACTCTATATTTTGAGGAAGAAAAAGAATTCGGGCATGTTGAAACTTTACCAACCGCTACCAAAGAATCTAAATTTTTCGAAATTCTTGATAATCTTGAAATTAAACATTTAGACAATTCTCAATCAGAAACTCTTAAAAATTTAATCGTGAAATTTAAACGCATCTTTACTAAACCCGTGCAACCAGCTGCGGTTGGCACTCATAAAATTGAACTATTGCCCAATACGGTACAGAAAAAGCCTCATTGTTACAGTGTTCCTATTGCATACAGAAAGGAAGTTGAACGTCAAGTTCAAGAACTTTTAGAATTAGACTTGATAGAACCTTCGGTATCCGAAATTGCTCATCCGATTGTTTGCGTTGCTAAAAAGGATTCTTCAATGAGAATGTGCATTGATTTTAGAGCATTAAATGCAGTCACCAAAGTTCCAGTCTTTCCCATGAAAGATTTGCAAGAACTGATATTCACTGCAGGGTCAGACCATTGGTTAAGTAGCTTAGATCTTTTAAAGGGATATTGGCAAATAAAAATGGACGAGGAAAGTAAACGGTTGACGGCGTTTGCTACGCATAATGCTGTGTATCAATGGAAGACTATGCCTTTCGGTCTGGCGGGAGCATCTGGTACTTTTCAACGTGAAATGAATCGTGCCTTGAAATCTCATTCAGAGTATGCGCAGGCGTACATGGATGATGTAGTCAGTTATTCTAGATCTTTTAAAGAGCATCTGTTTCATTTAAAACTTATACTGACAGAATTAGATGAATTAGGATTTTCTGTACGGCTGGATAAATGTACTTTCGCCACCAAACAAATAAAATATTTAGGCCATATTATAGGTGGAGGTAGACATGGTCCGGATAAAGACAAAATTCTAGCAATACAGAAATTAGCTAGACCTACCACTAAAAAAGAGGTCAGGTCCGTATTAGGATTAATGGGATTTTACCGCACATATATACCAAAATTTGCGGAAATATCCACTCCACTCACGGAATTAACCAAGAAGAATAAGCCAAACAAGGTAGGTTGGGGGGGAGAAGAACAAAACTCGTTTGAGAAACTGAAAGAATTACTCTGTGAGGTTACTAGTCTTGCTACCCCTGATGCCAACTTGCCATTCCAGATACACTGTGATGCGTCTGATCATGGTGTAGGATGCTGTTTAACTCAGCAAGATGCTGACGGGTCTTACAAACCAATAGCTTTTGCCAGCCAAAAATTCAACGCTGCACAAAAGAACTGGGCAAGCATTGAGAAAGAGGCTTGGGCAGTGCTATATGGTCTGAATAAATTCGATAAGTGGATTTATGGTGCTAAGGTGGAGATCATATCTGATCACAATCCTCTTAAATATCTGAACCAAACCACTCCTAAAAGTCCAAAGCTAACCCGTTGGGCTCTAGCTCTACAAAGGTGGAATCATTCCATCACACATAGACCTGGTGTACAGCATCGAGGTGCGGACGCTCTATCACGACTGAAATAATTCATCACTTGTACAAAAAAAAAAAAAGTTATGTCTGTATTTTTGATATTTGCATATGTACGAAACCAGTATACATGTTATATTAGTTTTTATCATTTTGAATTTATTTGTTTTTGATTTTGTAAGTAGGTTATAGTGTTTTTGTATATTTATATATTATTCATGAATGTAATAAAATCAGCCACTGTGGGCTAATTTTATGCTTAGGTGGGGCGTGTAAGACATGCCAATTTTGGCAACCCTTCTCACCCCTGAGAGTAACCCCGCTTGCCTAACGGAAGTGGGGGAGGAGAAAGAGAGAGAGAGAGAAAACTGGCTGAGAGGCAGCAGAGGAAGGTCGCTCTGCTAGATCGTGATGTTGTTTCTTGTAATATTTTCATAATTTTGTGTCGTAATCTGTGCTGTGTCCCTTATGAACCTGTGAATAAAAATTTTGGGACTAAAAAGGTGTGATCACTGTCTCTACCGCCCATACAAAAGAAACCCCACGCCAAAGAAAGGGTTTTTACATCTTTCTAATATTATATTTACTAATATAGCATTTATTAAGTCATTACATTCTAAATTCAAACTTTTTAAACCTCTCAGACTATTATTTATTGTGTCTGTGATATTTCGTAAGCCTTTTGCAGACTCAAAATTTAATTTTTCTAGTTTTAGCATATTTCGAATGTGAATATCAACAACTGCTCGCTTATTTTCAAAGCGTTCTTCGAGAGCAGCAAACAGTGACTCAAATGTATCGTCACTTGTTTCTATAAATTTAGCTTCACCACGGAGGGCAGCTTTTAAATAAAATAACTTTTGATCATTCATTAATTCGGTATTATCGTTTATTAGACACATAAATTGATTTTTGAAATTACTAAATTCATCCATTTTTCCGTAAAATAGCGGTAAGGGAATTTCCGGAAGTTTCGTTTTTAATTCAATATGATTGATATAAGCTTTCAAATTTGAATTTTGATCATTTATATTATGAATTACATTTCCGTAACATTATAATTAGAGAGTAAGCATTTCAAACTTATCTCTAATTCGTTTCTTTCTTCTTCGATATCCAACATTTCTTGATCGCACTTCTGGCTTAACGTTTCATCGTCGATTTCTAAATAATCCTTGAATAAAATTTCTAATTCATTTTTTATTTCTTCCACAATTGCCAGCTTTTGTTGACAGCTGAATATAAATTTATTTTCTTCTTCAACCGTTGAACTACTTTCAACAAACTTTTTAATACTTGTTAGTTTCGCTTTTATCCTTCCACGGATTCTATTTAACTCTTTGGCTTTTTGAGTTTTATTTTTTTCCATATTTTCGCTAATTCGTCTCCGGATCGCTAGGACCAGAATGGAGAGGTTCAACACTGATGACGGACCTTTTTTTAGTTTTTTAAAGATTTTATTGGTTCCCCGCTTTCGGGAGTTTCTTTGAGCTTTGTCTTTCGGCGTGCTGCTACGCCGATGATGTTACAAAGACTGATCGTTTTTTACATATACCGCTAGAGGGCGTTACAAGTGAGAGGCGGGACAACATGCTTACGTAACATAGTATACACTGAATGATGCTCTAAAGCAAGAAATAAACGAATGAATTTTGGGTTATTGTACTTAAAATTAAAAATTGCAAAAAAAAAAAAAAAAAAAAAAAATTGGAAATTGGAAAAAAATTATATTCATTTCTGAATTGTTTTCATTTAAATGTATCCTTAAATTATGTTTTCAGTGATCGTTAGAGATTCTTTTTTAAATCCCCTCGTTTATTTGAAAGATCGCAGAAAGTCTTATCAGATTACCAAGAACAAAAATTTAGTGATTGGTAATTCAGTTTCAATGCGTTATTTACTCCTTAAATTTACCAATAATTACCTATGACATTTAATTTAAAAAATCTTATAGCAATAATTTTCTTGTTTGCCATTCCTATGTTCAAAGTTTACATTATAATTTTTCTGTATTTTTCCTGCATAATTGCATAATTGCATAATTTCCGAAGCGAGATTTTTGGAGTAGTTTAAAATTGCTTTCGAATTGGCGTGAGTTCAATCTTAGTAGAATTAGCTGCTATGAAAATCATTAATAATAAAAATAGCTTACTATAATAAACTTAGATATTCTCAGATTAGATTCTAAATGGCTGTCCTAATAGGGAGCATATTTGAAAAAAATTCAGTAGCACAATATATAAAAGGCTTTCAGCCATTATATATAATTTTATGTTTACTTACAGTTCTAGAAAAATATTGAAATTTTTTTTCATTTTTATGACAATACCTAACATACTAAAGCAGTTTCGTGTTAATTTTACTTGAATTATTTTAAGTATATTTCAAAGTTGCAGACTTATCTTTAAAATGCATTATTGAAGTGGAATATATAAAATAATAGCAAATGATGTAGATAAATTAGTTTAAGAAATACATTATCAAGTAATAATCGTGATATGTGTTCAGCAGTAGCATTCAATTATATTTTTATATATGCAATAATAGACACGGTATGCATTTCAAAGAAGAAGGAATAAAGATACACTTTTTACAATATGTTTAATCTCTTTGATTGATTAACTCTTTTAAATTGTTATTTATTTTAAATGTAATTGCTACTGTTTCCACCGTATTTTAACTATTTTGTAGTCATTCGTTTAATTAATTTTAAAGGAGAATTTAAGCTCTGCTTTACCACATAGATGGCTCTTTTGCCAAAATAGTACAAACCAACCAACCGTTTTTGAACTGCTTGTAAGGCTGCATTGGGGTGAAACGAAAAAATCAATTTTTGATTTGTAATTTGTAATAGTGCGTAAAAGTTGCCTTTTGGTGTATATGTTACGGCCAAAGCCCGAAATCGGCCAGATCGCGAATTGGCCGGCCAATTCGCGATCTGGCCAACGTTGCTGTAAACTTACCGGCCAATGTCCGATCTTTTCTTGATTTCGGGCTTTGGCCGGCCAATTCGCGAAATGGCTGGGGACAGTCGGCCAAAGTAGAAAGAAAGGAATCAAGAGCACATTGTTTTACACCCTGTTAAAAATGAAGTATTTAAAAATGAGTACTTCTGTGTACTGTTTTTTTTTTAAAGTACAATTGTGTCAGAAACGAGTTCAAATATAAGTGACACCTCTGAGTTAAAAATAATCTTGTAATATATAAAAATATGATCTCGTGTTATTCTGTTCTCATATTAAAGCCATAATAGAAATTATTCAGTGAACGTATATACTTTAGTGAAGGTTTAGTATATACTTTCAATGAACGTATATACGTGATAGCGTGAAGATTAGATTTGTACCCTTCAAAATGAAAGAATTATATCTTGAGCAAAGGCGTTGCGTATCGTGTATGAATACAAAGGCAAATTGAGTATTCAGTTTTCACTTACCTTTAAGGGTGATCCTTAGTCTTCTTCTGCTCCATGGACCTAATGTTAAAGATCCCAGATCACATTGTCTCCCGAAATGTCGCTTCAAAAAAATATGAAATTTTTTGCAAAGGCAAATAACAAAAATAAGGGCTAATTAAAACAAATATGAAGGACAAATAGCTTTGTTATTAATATCATTTAAAAACATTTCTTTGTTGGCGCCATCTGTCGAATTTCACCTACAACATGTCCTTATTTATATTTTATACATGAATGTGATTATATTTATTTACCACTAGTCGCCTTTGGCGACCAGCCGGTTCACCAGTATTAATGATTGCTAAAATTTTCAATTAATGTAAATTGCTCTCTTAGTAGCTTTTTCTGCAAAATATTTTTGAGCTTCATATTCAGTCGTACTTTTATGTAGGCCTTAAACAGTTTTGTTTCATTGTACTACTTTCCATAATGTTCTGTCAGTATCCATAAAATTTCTACTTTAAACTAAAGTGGAAATGTTAAACTGCAATCAATATAAAATCGTTTTATATTAAAGCTAACCATGTCTTTTTTTAAATATGAAAATTGAAATCAGAGTCGTTCAGCAGTGAAATCTGACCGATTTATGAAGTTTTTATGCCTCAGTTTTAGAACAATCAACATTTTTATAATCACAAGCCAATCACTGTCTAGAAACCCTGCAGAGGATTAGCGTATCTCCATTGAAACAGTCGGTGAAGTGGTCTAAAATCGACAGTTTTTATAGAAGAGTGATATTGAAATTTCATAAATCAGTCAGTTTTAGTGATTGATTTAGTTGGTTGGAGTTCAACAATTTTTATTAAAAATATTGGTGCCTCAAGAATATTTTGTTAAATATGATTCAAAGGGTAGAGAACCTATGTAAAAATTTAAAATTCCTGATTTATCGGAGCATTTATTGACTAAAGTTATATTAAATATAATTATTTAGTTAATTTAGACCATTTTGTTAGCAAATGTATGCCCCAAATTAGCTGATGGTAGCTGATTAGAATGATTATCCTAAGTATATTAAACTATGTTTGCCTTAAATTAAATTGTTTTATTGAATTAATAATATAGGTATTGTCAAAGCTCATAGAAAACTTTTCCTTCTTTTACTTTTCAGAAAATATCTTCTTTCTTTTTTTCTTTTTTTTTTTCATTTTATACAGACACCTGCAGAAAATTACAATTTTGTTTATTAAATTTGCAATAATAGTTGATTTATTTTTTAATTTAAACTTCTATCAATGTGATGGCAACACGTTGATAAAAGCTATTTTTTTTATTTGACGTGCTCGTGCAGATTAAATTTTAGCATAATTTAATCTAAGCATAATTTATAAATTAAGTTTTCAGCTTTAATTTAAAAAAAAGCTTTAATTTGATGCAAAAATCGATTTTGTGCTGTAATATTTTCTGGTTATAGCGACAAAATGCCGAAATTACGCTTAATTTTTAATTAAAATTCTAATTAAAAATTTTTAAAAATCGCTCCACGATGCACATTTCCAAACTCCAAGGTATATATATGCCAAATTTGATAACTGTTTGTCAAACGGTTTGGACTGTAGAGCGCCAACACACACACACACACACACACGCGCGCGCGCGCGCGCGGACAAACATACATTGAGTTTTATTTATAAGTATAGATTATCACATCGGGCTTTGGCCAAGGATTCCAGGCCACTTCGCGAAATGGCCAGCCAAAGTAGAAAATACAACATTAATTGCAAGTATTTCGGACTTTGGCCAAACCTGTTGGCCAGTTCGCGAATTGGCCAGCCAATTCGCGAACTGGCCGTAACATATATAAAATAAATCATAAATATGAAAAATATTTGAGTAGGTCTTGAAGTGCCGCAAGGACATTGAAATTTCATAAAAATACACTTTTTGCAACTTTTTAAGGATTTCTTTGCCTTGATTATGAAATAAAAAGCTTTAAATAGGCTTTGTCATATGAAAAGAAATATAAAAACAGTTTTACTATTGCACTGAGTCTTCGCCGGAGCGGTTGTTTTTGAGGAAAGGCGAAGATTTGTATGCGTTCGGTGACAAGGTCAGGCCTGGTTTCAAATTACAGTAGACTCCCGATTATCCGCGCCTGCCGCACTAAGTTTTTTTTCTTTTTTTTTTTTTTACTTCCAAGCAAAGAGAAATGCTTCCAAAGCAAGAAGCAAACACACATGACTGATTTCTTCAAAAAGGTGTAGTTTTACAGTTATGCTTTTGTAATTACATAATACATTACAGTATTAAAACAGTACATATGTATTAATTTTTCTGTGTATCCTTGACGCCTCTCGTAAGTACAAAGCACTTTTCTGTTTTCATTAACAAAATGCATTTTAGGTTAATTTTGAGTGATATACTAAAATATTAAGCGTTAGTTAAACATTTCCTGCTGTTGATTTTACGTTTTATTGTATATAAAACGATTTTTCAAAGTTAGAATGACTGTTTTCTCTTTAGCTATACCCATTTTTAGCTTCTTTTTGGATTATCCGCGATTTTTGTTATCCGCGGCGGCCGCGCCACCCAATTCCGCGGATAATCGGGAGTGTACTGTAGTAGCTTTGCTGAGTTCAGTTGAGTTGGCGTCTCCACTCCGCCTATTGTGCAACTGATTAACGTAACTGATTTGTTAGTTTGTGCGCTTGTGTGCTTTGCTGTGAGTAACAATGGCTCAGTCTAAATTAGTGAGGACAAGACAAATGTCGGGGCGCTCTATTTTTGAGAAATTTAGCGATTTGCTTGAAGTTGATCTCCCTACTTACGAATTTGTTATGAAGTACTACTGCTACATTAGGCATAACCTCAAAATTATTTCAGAGAAGGATTCTTCTGTACCTGAAATTTAGTTCCCATAATAGAACAGATAGGGTCAAGAGCTTCTATTCTCGTTGCTTCTAGAAAAGGAATTTCACAAATGATAAAGGCTTATCATGCTAAATGAGGAATTTATTAAAATCTATAAGTAGAAAATGTTCAGATAAGTTTTGATTCCAACCTCACAGAATTTAGAGAAATTAAACTTTTATTTGATATTGCTGAGTATAAAAGAAAAAAAAAGTTTCAGTTACGGAACAAAAGTTTCTGAACGATCAACACTCTAACAGGAAAATGGTTATAGGTAATATTGATATTGCTACCACAAGCGCTTTGAGGAAGAAAGAAGCAAGAAAGAGCTACAGAGAATAATTAAGTTTTATCAAGAACGGACAAAAAATACTAATGCATCAGAAATTATTACTGGCGACAATGGCAACGCTGAAGAACAACAGTATTCTTTACAAAAAGATATAAACTAACCAAATCCATCAAATAGACAAGAAGAGATAAAGCTACTAGGTGCTTGTGTGGTTTAATATTAAGTGAAAACCTTCACGTACTTATGGTACCAAACCTCTTTTTAACCTTATCTCATATTCATGCTATCTCTCTGACGATCTCAAGAACGTTATAGACCAGATTATTTAAAGAAATGGGTACTTTGCTGCTTCAGAAAATATCCTTTTGCTCATGCTAAGTGATGAACGTAAAATTCAAAGAGAATTTGTTTTACGGCGTGTTTTAAAAGCAAGAATAGAAAATAAAGACAGAGTTAGGAAGTTTAAGAGTTAGGCTTATATGCTATTCACCACAGTTTCCAAAGATAAACTTCGATGCAAAGAATTACATCGACATGATCACATGGCTTGAAAATGACATAACTGAACCTCCCTTGTTAAAACATGTTTCCAGTAACTCTCTGAAACTTTAGTAAACTCTTTAATTCTCTCTTATACGGAAGGTATCTGAAACCGAACCAAATAATATTGGGGATTTAGGTATCAACTTTCCTCTGCTTCCTTGTCTCACGCAAGCAGTAGAAAGAGCTGTGAAACTGGTGGCCGAATCGGCTCTAAATGTCTGTGGTTCAATCGCAAGAGGATATATAAGAGCAAAAATTGATTCACGTGTGAATAAGCCAAAATTTAATTAAAAAAAACACACAGTTTTATGTGGCAATGAAGTAGAAACAAACATTTTGCAGCTGTAACATTTGTAATCATTAAAGATAAAGAAGTAAGAAACGCAAAATTTGAGATAAAAATATATATTTTTTTCATTATTATACTTTGCAGTTAATAATTTTTTCCATTTGTAAAGCTTATATATATTTAAAATTATCTTTTGTTACATTATATGAACGAAGAATTCATAAAAATATTTTCTCAAAGTTTACAATTTTTCAATTTTTTTTACAAACTTTAAGCTCTTTACGATACCTCGAGATATTGTTGCATTTCAACCAAATTTTCAAAAATTCTTTTTGAATTTAAAAGCTAACTTATCCCCCACTATTACCAAACTAAAATCTAAGAAAAAAAATTTTAAAGGCCCATTTAAAAAATTTCAATTTTTTTTTACAAATTTTAAGCTCTTTGCGGCATTTTATGGTAATATAATACTGCAACAAATTTTTAAAAATTGTTTTTTAACCTAAAAGGCAACTTTTCCTCACTATTACCGAACTAAAATCAAAGAAAACATTTTGAAGACCCAATTTAAAAATTTCAACTTTTTTGTGGCACCTCAGAATAATGTAATATTTCAACGAAATTTAAAAAAATTCTTTTTGACCCTAAAAGGCGGCTTTTCCTCACTATTACCTAACTTAAAAAAAAAAAAAAGTTAAGGCCATTTTCGTTCCAACCTATTGCCCATAACATTCGTCCTCTCTACCGGCTTTGCAGTAAAAAAGAAAAAGGAAACAGATAGTAAATACTCTTTTTTTATTTCTCGATATAAATTTTTTAAGAAACTATATACAGTTTTTAAAAGTTAAACACATACACAGACATAACTAAAAAGCAGCAAAACACTGAAAATTATTTTTTAAGCTTTGAAAGAAACTGATGATCAAAGACAGGGCACCAGGAGAGCTTTTGCCTTCCCGTCATTGACAGTTTCCCTGCCCCCTTCCCCGCTCATAGGACAGAGTTATATTATTGTTTTAGCCCAAAATATTATTGCCCAAAAATATTATTGTTTTAGAAATGTAGTATGAGGAGCTGGACCTCAAATAAATTGATTATTAAGTTACCATCTTAAAGTTGTTGTATTTCAGCTAGTTGAAATTGTCAAATTTTGTCTGAATTCTCCAACCTAGATAAGCAGACTTTAAACTTCAGCATACCTTATATTCAATTATCGCAAAATATCATTCATTGGTCACGATTAATAATTTAATAAGGATTTTCACTTTTTAAGTATTTTATTTTGCTATGGGATTTAAGTAATGCGAAAATTTGCTTCCAACATCAGCGTGATGCACCTTCATTTGAGATTGTTAGTTACTCTTCATTTTCTGTTATTGCTCGTTTTTTGATGAGTAATGCGCACTTACCAAAGCCATAAATTAGTTAATTAAAGGAAATATTTTTGTTATGATTGATTTAGATATTAAATACTTAATTATCTATATTTCAATATGAAATTAATCATTGCGCGTTTTTTCTGAAGATAAATTAGAGAAATGTTCCTGTCTGTTATTGAATAGTTGTTCTTCTGTCGGAAAAGTTCTGTTACCGTAATAAAAATTTTGAGCGATGCAAAACTCTCAGAATATAATATGGGCCTTAACTATTTCTCACGTGACATTAAGATTAGATTTGTACCAAATTTTCCTGATTTATATTTCAGCAGCTTGTCTTATCAGACCGCAAAAAAGGGGACTGTCGAATACAGGGAGGGCGATAATAGAAGACAAGTGCACCTCTTTTGGCAAACAAATGTCCCCTCCCTATCACCGAGAAATAAAGATTTTCGTTAACAAAATTTTTCACTGTTTGGGAAGGGAGGTGTTGAGAGATGAAAATAAAAGATACCAATAATTTAAATACTATCTTAAAATTATGGTGAGAAATCGAAATAGGAAAATTTTTTCAGAATTCCTTATCCATTCAACCTATAGTTTGCATTCATTATATTTGGCAGAATAACCGATTTAGCAACAGAGTGAATCTGATGTTGCGTTTTCCTGGTTGTTTTTTAATCAGCGGATTGAGAAATCAATATGAAGAATGAAAATCAATATGTCAGCGTCGTGCCTTTCGATTGGTTTTACCCGATTGAAATTTTACATGGTTAATTGTCTTGTAAAAATGATTATTAATAAAAAAATGATACAAAATTCATATTCACCTCACTGAAAAGAAAAGTTTTAAAAATTGAGCACAAAAACTTATTTTTGAGAGCATTCAAGATAGCAAAAGTTCTAAAAAAATCACCCCTCCTCCTTCTCGCCGTTTAAAAGATGAAGACGAATTTAAGAACATATTTCTTGTTTTTGAATAAATTCCTTTCAGAATATTAAATTTATAAATTCACATTTTCTAATTAAAATTTTTTAATGTCTTTTTAATCAATTTTTATATAAAACGTCCATAAAAAAATCCAAGATATAAAATGTCGATTAATTTTCAAAAATGAAATACACAGAGTTTTTTTTTCTGTCTATGAAAATTTTCATCAAAGATCCGTTAGAAAACTAGTTAGTATGTGAAGTGGAAAAGAAATCAATAATTCTCGTTGCTGCTTGAAGAGTCCTACCGTTTCGAAATCTTGCGTAGAGAAGATTGTGAAATATGCTATTCTTGGCGACCATTTAATATTGTGCGACGTTTAAAGCAAGTTCAAATACTCCAAGCCAAGAGCATATCTGTCAAAAAAAATTGATGAACGAACATGGCAAGATTTTCGCCACGAATTACAGACATATTTTGATGGATAGACTTCTGGTTTAAAAGTAGAAACTTTCGGCCATCTACGAGAATTGATTATAGCAGACCAAATAAAGAAAGGGCCGTATGAGTTTTAGGAACATTTTCTATACGAATAGTCTATTGTTAACTCATCCACCGAGCTAGCAGAAAGATTTGAAGAGTAGAAGATGTCCAAAGAACATTAAAACCGAAGTCATTAAACCCATTCGCTAAACGAAAAGATGAAGCGAGAGGATCAAACGTTAATTATTCTCGAAAACTCGAAAATTTCCAAGGTGGGCACCAAAAGTATGAGAAGAAACATTTTCAATCGAACGAAAATCCCTACGTCGAGAAAAACAAACAACTAATTTGTAGCTACTGCAAGGGACCAGGTCATTATGCCGTGGATTGTACGAAGCGCCCCAAAAGCTCAAAAACTATTACATCCACAAGTTCTCCGGTCCACATCTGTTAACGAATCTCTCGAGATAGAATAATTATGACAAGAAAAATAACCATGGGAAACAAGAATTTTGAAGCTCTCATCGACACCAGCAGTTCAGCTCTGCTCATTCTGAAGATGTAAGCAAATGAACCTCAGATCTCTCGAAAGACATTGTAATTTTATCCGGATTAGGGAAATACGAAGTCAAAACTAAAGGGTCGTTTCAATGAAAAATTGAATTAGATGGAGAAGAATATTATCCGTCGTGGCATGTCGTACGAACTCTGTATTTGGAATTTCAAGCAGACTCGGGTCAGATATTATGGAGCAAGTTTCCATCTACTTCGACAAGGAAAGTGTTCAGTTCCGTAAACATTAAGATAAAATTTGGTTTATGCATGCACAATTGTACGACGCTAGAGTTGAAGACGAAATTGAAGCTAAACATGTTACCAATCCACGAATACGAAGAGAGCTCCTTGAATAAACATCCAACTGTGAAGCAAAGAAGACCGAAAAGACAAAAGTATTCATGAGGATTATCTTAAAAGACGACATACCAGTTTACCCGTCTGCACGCCACTTATCCTTTTTTGAGAATCAAGCAGTCAACAAGCAATTCGACGAATGGTTAAAAAAAGAAATTATAAGGCCAAGATCATCCGAATATACAAGTCCAATTGTATTAGTGAAGAAGAAAGATGGTACTACAGGTTGTGTGTAGACTACTGAAAACTGAACCGGAAACTAGTCAAGGATCGCTTTCCGTTGCTGTTGATAGAAGATATATTAGATAAACTCCAGGAAGCCAAAGTCTACACTACGTTAGATTTGAAAATTGGAATTTTCCACGGTGGCTTCAATGAAGACTTCAAACACCTCACCTCCTTCGTTGTTCCAGGCGGACAATTCGAATTTTAAAAAAGTACCTTTCGGCCTAAGCAATAGCTC
Organism: Argiope bruennichi; assembly: GCF_947563725.1. Taxonomy (NCBI): domain Eukaryota; kingdom Metazoa; phylum Arthropoda; class Arachnida; order Araneae; family Araneidae; genus Argiope; species Argiope bruennichi. Next base: position 17,668,555 of record NC_079163.1, read on the forward strand.
CAACGTATTCCAGAGATGTGCATACAGTATTTTTCGGGAACTCATGCGAAAAGGCATTGTAATAATTTACATGGACGATTTGATAATTCCTGCAAAAGATGAAAAAGAAGGTTTAGAAAAGCTAAAGAAAGTATTTGAAGTTACTGCGAAGTATGACTTAGAAACGAAGTTCAAGAAATATCAATTCTTAAAAAAGAAAGTAGAATTTTTGGGCCACGTCATCGAAAACGGAACAATATTCCCGTCAGTTGCGAAGACGATAGACGTCAAGAATTTCTCAGCACCAACAACAGTCAAGGAAGTCTAAAGTTTTTTAGGACCACCGGCTACTTTCGTAAATTCATTCCAGCGTACTCTAAAATAGCGAAACCTTTGAGTGACCTATCTAGGAAAGACAACCATTTTTATTCGAGCATGTCCAAATAAAAGCATTCGAAAAGCTCAATAAACTATTGACTGAAAGTGCAGTATTAAGCATTTTTCAGCAAGGGAAAACAACCGAATTACATACCGATGAAAGCCAACAAGGGTATGCAGCTGTTTTATTCCAAGAAGCAGAAGACGGAAAATTACATCCAGTACAATACATGTCGCAGGAAACTACTCCAGCAGAGGTGAAATATAGTTGTTATAAACTAGAAATTCTTACTATTGTCAATGCTTTAAAGAAATTTCGCCCCTACCTTTTGGGGAATCATTTCAAAATCATAACGGACTGTTCAGCTTTTTAAAAGACTATGGCCAAAAAAGATTTAGTTACTCGTATAGAGAGATGGCATTACTGTTGGAAGAGTATGATTACGAAATTGTACATCGTTACGGCCAGAGGATGCAACATGTAGACTCTAAGCAGGTATCCAATCGCCATAATTGCGAGCGATACTCTTACCAGAAGATTAACAAGAGCACAACAAGTCGATGAAAACATTCAAAATTTAAAGTCGCTGATTGGAACAATTAATGCTTCATACTTTTTCGATAAAAACGAAATACTATACAAATATATAGACGGCCATGAATTGATAGTTGCACCAAAAGATATGCGAACTGAGCTAATCAAGTTAACTCATGAGAAAGGGCACTTTTCAGCCACTAAAACAGAAGAAATCGTCAAACGAGAATTTTTTTATGCCTAATTTATGCATACAAGTACAAAATGTAATCATTAACTGTGTATCATGTATTCTAACCAACAAAAAGAATGAAAAAAAAAAAAAAAAAGGTTTCCTAAATCCTATTCCAAAAGAGGATGTGTCGTTAAATACTTACCACATAGATTTCATTGGACCTTTACCGTCTACCAACCAAAGGTATCAACATCCTCACTATAGTTGACGCTTTTACTAAGTTTATCTGGCTTTATACAGTAAGATCTACCTCCACAGAAGATGCCCTAGATAAATTAAAACTACAACAAAAGATTTTCGTCAATTCCAAAAGAACATCTGCAGATCACCACAGGTGTATCTCGAGGGAACGGTCAAGTCGAGAGGATTCACCGAACTTTTATTCCAATTTTGACCAAGTTGTCACTAGCCAATTCTCCCAAGTTGTACAAATTCATAGATCCACTTCAAAGAATCCTAATCAGCACCTCCAACTGCAGTTCTAAATGGTCTCCGTTTGAGCTTTTGCCAGGCGTTGTCATGCGGAATAAGGAAGATCAGCATCTAAAAAATTTGCTAATGGAAGAAATTATAGAAGTTCTGCAAGAACAGAGAAACCAACTACGACAAGAAGCAGGAAGAAACTTTCAAAAGATCCAAGCCGAAAATAAAAGAACCTACGATAAGAAACGCAAGAAGGTCCTTAGGTACCATACGGTGGTCATTCAGAGAACGCAATTCGAAACAGGTTTGAAACTAAGAGCAAAATTTTAGTACCGTGTAGAATAATCAAAGTAAAGCCTAGAGATAGTTACGAGCTTGAAAAAGTAGGTGGCCATGAGGGCCCTAAACTAACTACTTCATCCGCCGATTTAAGGAAATTTTACTCGTCAGGGTGAAAAATTAAGTATTTCTGAATTCATTATTGTGTACTGTTTTTATTATTATTATTAGTTGTTGTCACTGATACTTTATTTACGCGTATTGCATTTTTATTCCTTATATCTCATTTCGGAAATTTTTACTTTCAAATGTGCATTTATTTAGTATCGTTATAGGCCAATTATGTCAAATCTCTGGAGTCAGTGATCCCAGGATGGCCGAACTTGTAGGAAGTTGAATTAACTGTAAACTTATTTCAAGGATAATAACTAATTAAATATTTAGTTAATTTCGATTTTATGAGATGGCGACGCCAATCATATCAAATCAGATTTAGCTGAATTTTAACATCCAATGAGAGAAGTTCGCGCGCATATGACTTCAAGGCGCCTAAGAGGCTCCTAAAAGGAAAACACTCGATTATTCCGTAGGAAATGAGCGTGTGAGGTCTGACGCTGTTTACGTGCTCCGTTTTAAAAAAAGGGGGGGGAAACGAAAAGAAATTCTCTTTAGGCCTTGACCGTGTTTCGCACCCCCATCTCACAGGTGAACATGTTCTATATTTAAACTGTCTTAACCCATTTTTGTAAATAGTCTAATATTGTAAATATTGAAATGTTTAATTCTGTGTAATCTTATAAATTAATGGTTTGTTCAATTAGGTCATTAGTATTGTTTTTCAAAATTCACTTTTCCTCTAGACACCGTTCTACATAAATTTGGTCCCTTTTCCAGAGAATCGTTTAAGGATGGGGCTTTTTTGACTCTATAATAATCTTCAAAAACTGGACTTACTTTATTTGTAAAGTTTCTTTAAAAAATACCTCTATGAGGCAAACATTAGCTTGAATTTACTATTTTACTTTTCAGAACCTTTCCAATTATATCTTTACGAAGCCACTCTTCAAAAACGACTTCATAGTCTGTAAATTTCTCCTCATTCTTATCCTTCTGGAAAGTTCGGATACACCTTTGATCAGTTATGGAACTATTATCTTGTAAAATTTTAGTTCTATCCAAGGTAATTTGACTGTGTATCTCCCATTATCATCTCTATCCACTGTCTTTCTAAATTGCATTTCTTTCTATTTCTTCTATTGATTTAGTCTCAATTGGATCTCTAATACTCAAGTTTTCCATTTTCCAAAGAACAGCAATATATTTGTTTTAAATTTTATCAATAATGATATCCCCATCTGAGCAGAACTATTTTCTTGCTTTTCACTAGGTACTTTACCAATGATTAGCCAGTCTAATTTTGTTTCGTAAGCGACTAATTCACATTTGAGTATACGTTTATTTCCTGAAAATATCTATTCACAAAAGTTCATTCCGATAAAAAATCTAATAGCAGGGCAACCAGCCTTCACCATGATCAGTAAGCATTGTATTCTTTTTCTTAAACTCTGTTTCCTTGCTTCCTTTCTTGATTCTAGGTATTTGGTATCCTAGGTATAAATGGTTGATCAAGGATTTCGATATCACAGAAAAATCCAATATTTGAATTCTTAAAAGTTATTTCATATAATCGGTGATTTTGTTTTTGTGATATTGATCCACCAATTACTGAATGTATAGCACTTTTAATTTCAATGGATTTCAAGTCCAACTTCTTAACTTTCTTCTTCAACAAATAAGACCGTTATGAATCATTGTCAATAAGAACATGGATTCTGGTAGTTTTACCTTCTGTCTCGATATTAACTTGTAAAGTTTGAAAGAGAATTGCTGAGGCACAGTGATTAGATAAATTGACATTCGTCTTCTCTTCACAAAGCATAAATAAATGTAACTATCACTTTTATTTGTGGCTAATTACTTTTTAAAATAATATACTTTAATATAACTTAATGATGGTAATTACATTTTATTAGTGAACATTTTTTGTATAATTTCTATATTATTTGATTTTTAATTAGTTTATTTAATCTATGTTAATTGCTAAGTGTAGCTGGTTGTGTGTGTTTAATCTAATGAAAGATGCTTTCTTGTCTTTTTCTTATTTATTTTCGCACATACACGTATATAACAACACACATGATATATATAAAGAAACACATAATATATATATATAAATGAAGACTTTGCCGCTAACAAAAGAGCGAGCGGTGCCTCCTTACTCCAGTTTCACACCAACTCTCCTGTTGAAGTGTTTACAATAAAGGGTGCTTAAGTGCGCTTCACTCACATTCCAAATATACATATAGTTTAGAGCATACTGGGCCATCTATGTTCAGTATTAATTAATACTTACTATACGAATAACTATATAAAGAATAAAAAATACAAATAAAATAATTAACAGAAAACAAAAATTATAAATAATAAAATCAGATAAACACTAAGGTGCATTGAACTAATATTACAGCTATCATACAGCTAAATATTAGCCTATGAAAATAACTGGATTTTCTCTTCTTTTCTTTCTTTCTTTCTTTTTTTTTAAGTTTGCAATATTTTGTTTCTGTTTTAGAGATCAATAAACTTATAAAATAAAGAACCGCTCGATGGAATATCATGCATTAGGCAGCATTAACACGATATTGTAAATGAAATTTAACTATTAATTATAAAAGTATTTTCGAAATGAATCTGTTTATGACAAGAATTCATTTTCAAAAAATGATATACAAGGTTATAGCTGGGTTTTTTTTTTCTTCCTTCTTTTTTCCTTCAAAGTTATCAACAATCTGAAAAGGCTTATTTTTTCTTTGTCGTACTACGGTTTCGGACCTCGCGCAGCTTCCAGTACCGTCTCTTATGAAACATGCTTTCAAGTAAGCAGATGCTGCACCGGCACACCGTGGAGAGAAGAGAAACCCTGAAAATGCCTGCCCCATCCTCCCACCCATCCAACATAATTCATGCGAAAAATTTCTTCTCATATCTGCTAGCCATTGATAATTCAACAAGAGGCAAGTTCCTCTTTTACGACGGACGCAATTGAAATCGTAACAATAACAAAAAAGAAAAAAGCTCAGGTGTGTTCCTAACTTTAAATGAAAATCTGGACCCCCCCCTCCCCTCTTATTCTTCTCAAAAAAATGTCATGGAATATTTGAAGTAAATGTAACTGTTATTTCCTAAACGTTCATGCAAAAATTACCCAAGTCACTTTGCTAAAAGCTTTGTAAGCTAGACTTTTAGATCTGATTAGCTGGAAAAGAATGTTTAAATTCACCACAGAATATTAAATGGGAAATAATATTTAAATTCAGCACAGAATGTTAAATGGAAAAGAAAGTTTAAATTCACCACGGTATTAAAAATAAAAATCTTCATTTTGGGGCCTCTGGCGCGCATAGTGCACTTAGCTTTGGATTCACATTTGCTCTAAACAGAATTTTGAAATCGCTTCTTTATTAACCCTGCTGTTGTATTCATCTCAAATATACACACGCTGAGTTCGGGTCCAAATGGACCCATTGTTTCCTATTTAAATTGTTAATAATAATTTAATTTTTAAACAAAATTAATGGAATAATTTCTTTTCTTTTCTTTTCTTTTTTTTTTTTTTTTTTTCGTTTAGAAAGTATTCGATGTAAAACGCAACATTTTTTATTCATATTTATCTGTATTTAATTCAAGTACAAGGAAATAAATATAAAAGGTACCCGAAATCCCCAATTTTTATACAAAAAAAGGAGTTAAAATTATATTAGATAAATTTTGTTACATTTATCAGGTATCGTCAGTATTAAAAAAAAATAGTAATAATTGCAATGCAATAAAAATTACATTATTTTCTATGTTTATGTTATTATATGGACAACGTTATTTGCTTATGAGTGTATATCCAATGTAGAAAAATGTTGATTATTGAGCAACTGTAGAAATGCAGTTTGTAGATACTTGACTCCTTTACGACTTACATATGCATTTGCCATACTTCATGTACACATTTTGAAATTTACTCTTTGACGTACTGAGATAGTAACATCTTTTTCTGCTTGTGCTCACCAAGCTCTGTGCCTCGGCATTAGAATTTTCAGTCTTTCAACTACCCTACCTCACTTTTCATTAATTTGGATGTAGTTTCTTGACTTGGCAGCACATATCTTCTACAAATAATGTTTTTTTATTAATGCCATATCTAGAGAATAAAAAGATCATCACACAATTGAAGGTGAATAACTTCCTTGTTTTTAGTTTGGAGCAATTCAGAGGAAATAGAAAGTTTGTTTCTTCTCATTGTTTCAATCATAGTTATATTCCTTTTCAGTAATATCTGCTCAAGTGTATATGAGGCAAAGTTGTCTGATATTATATTATATTCCTTGAGATCATAAAGATATCAAGAACAACTCTAAGAAACTTATCTTTCTTCTGTGACCTGCTTCTTGGTCTTCCAAGGTATGAATGGATACTTCACACATAACTTGTTTCATTATCGAAGCGAACCCAAAATTTTATTTTTTGTATTTTGTATATTTTTCTTATTTTGTTAGTTTTTTAGGCTTGTATTGTCAGAATGGACAATTTCTTTTGAATGAATCTAATTGTTCATCAACGGTCATATATACGTTGGAATTTAAAAAAAATTAGACAATACATCCATTCCATATCCCATAAGTTGTGAATGGCTCCAAATTTATTCTTTTCTCTCCTACAAAACGCGTTTCTCTATCATCAAATCTCAAAACTCTAGCTAGCAAAAGTAAATATATAAAGACACTGAAGTCAATACTATCAATTTCTTTCTATTTATCCCCAAACAGACCTTTTCTTCTACTTATATTTGAGTTCATGATTATTTTCATGACGTCTTTTGTAATAACTAACCTAAAAGTAGACAGATCTTCAAGAATTTTTGAGTTTGTTTAGTTTAGTTATATTAACGTCCCATTTTAAAGCAACACTAAGGCTATTTTGGAACGGACCTCGTGATTTTGAACCGCGGTCAGATGACGAGGCGACACCTGAGTTGGCACCTCCCTCTCCAAACTTCCACACCACACTAGGGTGATGGCGTTTGGCCCCGACGGATTTAACGTGCACCAGACCTGCTTACATGACGTTTCTTCGGTGAAATCAGGTCTCGCACCTGAAACCCACTGGTTCCGAAACCGAAACTTTACCACCAGACACCGCGGCCCTCAAGAATTCTTGAAGTAGCGTATCTAGTAGGTCCGGGTGTAATTCCTACAGATTCTAAACGTTTATGCCTAAACTTTTTTTTAACCATTCAACATTTTTAGCAATAAAATGTAACTAAAAAATAAATATTATGCATTTATCTGCATTTATAGTATAGAATAATAAGAAATATATTTTCTTTTTATAAATATATACATTCTTCATATTTCAAAAGAGAAAGTTGTACTTTTTCTTTTGAAATCTATACATTTTAGCACAAGAGTCCAAAAGGACCCGAATACATATTATGTAAACTTTTTTTTTTTTTTTGATAAATAAGCTTATGATGAAAAAAAAAAAAAGTACTTTTTTCAGAATAACAAATTGGCCAAATTCATGAAGCCATGATTTAATAGCCATACTATTTTTTAAAATTTTATTTCGAAATTAAGTAGTCTTTGAGTAAAAATGGACCTGAACACAAGAGGTAGGTTTAATATGATAGTATAGTATTTCATTTTGCACTGAAGATTTGTAGTGAAATGCATAGAAATTATTGAAAACATTATTATTATGTCGTATGCAATACTATACAAGCAAACACACTCATTTGGCTTTATATTTATAAAATTATTGGTATTTGTACTGTTTTTCTTTCAGAAACAGCACCCATTTTGGGAGTTAAGACATCAGTCTGCTTATGAAAGGATGACGGAGAAATATACAGTTTCATAACTTATAAACAATTTCATTTATCTGGTATAATTCAGCGATAAAATTCATCACATTAAAGCGAAATAATGCTAAACGATTGGTATAAATAGTGTAATAAAATTTTAATCAAATCAGGACTGGTACGAATTTACCATAAGTTAAGCTGGTTCATTTAAATTTTTTAATAAGTGGACTGTATTCTTTTAAATATCTAACGACAATTCGAAAGCCAACTTTTTATTTCATCGAGGTGCAACGACCTCCTCAGTACGAAACTGTTTTTCAAACTGATCCCATGTCAGCAGGGTTACAATAATTTTATCGCTGAAGCCAAGTCAGCGTAGGTTTGCCACATTCCTTACAAAAGGCGCCAACAAGGCGGTAACATTCCGCCCCGCGTTGCGTGTTTATGCAACACAAGTTACAATTCAAGATTCAAAGTTATAATCCACAATATACAACAAAATTTTTTTTTTCGAGTTCAAACATGAAAACATATATAAAAAAGACATAGAAATATAAATAAGTATAAAGCATAAATGTACAATTAAATATGTAAAATAGAAAATAAACATTTGAATATGTACAGAATAATATACAGTTTTTTTATGTACAAATTAGAAAATCAAGTCTGAATGGGTAGGAGGCAAATTTTAGATATTGGTCTTTTAAAATGACCATTTTTAGTTTTGACAATTACAACGCGAACTTTGCCGTCCTGTCCGGGAATAACTTGGCTTATTCTTCCAAGACACCATTTAAAAGGTGGAAGGTTATCCTCCTTTAGTATAACCATATCATTTTCCTTAATATTATTTTTTGAAAATCACCATTTTTTTCGGTCTTGCAAATGATTTAGATAGTCAATCGACCAGCGTTTCCAGATTTGTTCTACTATTTTTGTCAGTCTTTGCCAACGGGTTAATTTACTGTCTAGTTCATTTATTACTGAAGGCTCTGGGATAGAATTTATGGGCCTGCCTATTGAAAAATGGCCTGGAGTTAATGGTTCTAAATCCGAAGCATCGGAAGATAAAGGTGAGATAGGTCTTGAGTTTAGGATGCCTTCTATTTGAGTAATAACAGTTAAAAATTCCTCATAAAATAATTTTGCATCAGCAACAGTTCTTTTTAGATGATGCTTGAAGGACTTAACTCCAGACTCCCAGAGTCCTCCGAAATTAGGGGCCCGAGGGGGAAGAAATTTCCAGGAGATATTTTCCATTGCCAAAAACCTTGATAAATTTTCATCAGGAAAATTAACAAGTGAAGCGAGTTTTTTCAATTCTTTGTTGGCTCCTATAAAGGTTTTACTATTATCACTAAATAAAGTTGAGCATTTCCCTCGACGTGAGAAGAATCTTTTCAAGCAAGCAATAAACGCTTGTGATGTCAAGTCAAAAACTATTTCAAGATGTATAGCCTTAGTAACTAGGCAAACGAAAATAGCTACATACACCTTATGTAGATTACCCTTTCTTTGATTTTTGTACCTTATGAAAAATGGACCGCAAAAGTCTACACCTGTGTTAGAAAATACAGGGTTGGGATTTACTCGCTCTGGAGGTAAATTCCCCATTAATTGGTCTAAGGGAGTAGGTTTGCACCTAAAACAAGTTATACAGTTGCGCACAACCTTTCTTGCGATATTTTTGCCTCCAATGGGCCAAAATTCTTGCCGAACAAAATGTAATAATGATTGAGGTCCTGCGTGAAAGTTCCTTAAGTGATAATACTGGAAAATTAGAGTGGTAATTTTGTGCTTTTTAGGCAGTATTATCTGATGTTTATGATTATAACTAACATCTGCATGAACCAATCTACCACCTACTCTTAACAAATTGTCTGCATCTAAAAAAGCATTTAAATGACTTATAGGACCCTTCTTCAAAGTTACTCCGTTTTTTAGGGCCTTTATCTCTTTATAAAATTCACTTACCTGAATAATCTCCATTAATTTCCTTTTTGCTCTTTCCAATTCACTATTTGTGATTGGACCGGTAATTTTTGTTTTATTCTTAATATTGAATAAAAACCTGCAAATAAAACTAATTACACGAATTAATTTTACATAATCATTACTTATGGCTAAAAAATCCTCAAGAAATGAAATATTATTTACAGAAGATAAACTAATGTTTGACTGTGATTTCAGTTCAGTCAGATATTGTTCATCTGAAATTGCAGACTCATCAAGTTCAACACTAGAATAATTTTTAGAATCCAGTAAATAGTCAGGACCACGCCACCATAAGTCGTTAATTAAGAGTTCATGAGGGTTCAAACCTCTAGATATTACATCAGCAGGATTCAGTTGGGAAGAAATATGTTTCCACTGGAAGTTTTCTGTGAGAGTTTGTATCTTTGATACTCGAGTAGCGACAAAAGTTTTTAGTTTATATGGAGGTGTCTTTATCCAGGCAAGTGCAATTGTTGAATCGGTGTAACAGATTGTTTCACTGATTAGCATCTGAAGAGAAGGACGAATTCTTTCTATCAACTGCGACAGAAGGAGACACGCTGACAACTCCAAACGAGGGATCGAAATTACTTTAATGGGAGCAACTCTTGATTTACTGGCAATAAGTTTATTGACAGCTGTGCCATCTTCCATAATAGATTTCATGTAAACTACCGCTCCGAAAGCAGCTTCAGAAGCATCAGCATAACCTACTATAACAGTTCTTTCATAAGATTCTGTCAAGATATGTCTAGGAATTTTGAGATTTTCGATGACTTTCAAAGATGTCACAAAATTCGACCATTCTGGCTGAATTGACTGAGGGAGAGTATCTTCCCAGTTCAATTGTTGGATCCATAATTTTTGCATAAAAATTTTGGCCTTTGTGATAACAGGACCAACGAGACCTAATGGATCATATAAACGAGCGATAACAGATAATACGTCTCTTTTAGTGTAGAAAGGCTTGATCTTTAAGTCTACCTTAAAGAGAAAATAATCTTCTTTTGGTTGCCAATTCAGACCCAAAGCTTTTACTGAAGAATGTCGATCAACGAGAAAATATTGTTGGTTAGTTTCCTCAGAGCTATTATTTATGAGTTCAGAGGAATTTGAAGTCCATTTATGAAGCTCCATGCCACAAGTTTGCAGCATTTGTATCAACTGCCTTTGTAATTCCTGGGCTGCTTCTAAAGTAACAGCACCCGAGACGAAATCGTCCATATACACGTCTGTTAGTGTAACTTGCGAAGCTAACGGAAATTGTTTCGCTTCATCCAAAGCGAGTTGCTTCAAACAACGAATGGCCAAAAATGGAGCCGATTTTGTGCCGTAAGTGACAGTGTTAAGGCGATAAGTAGTTGGAAACTCATTCATATCATCTTTCCATAATATTTTTAGGAGATTTTGCGATTCATCAATTAATATTTGACGGTACATCTTTTTAATATCTGCCGTAAATGCGTATTTATAAGTCCTAAATCTAGTCATTATTTCAAAAATATTTTCTTTCACTGCACCGGCAAGAAGCAAATCATTTAGACTTTGTCCCGATGTACTAGGGGCACTGGCATTAAATACAACCCTTAATTTTGTGGTTGAGTTTTCAGGTTTATAAACTCCATGATGTGGCAAGTAATAAGATCCTTCACAAAGGTCATTATTCACTTTTTCCATATGACCCAAACTTTCGTATTCTGCAATAAATTCCTTATATAAATTTTTCATCATGGGATTCTTATGCAATCGCTTAACTGTTTGGTTAAGTCTAACGTTGGCTAAGGCTTTAGAATCACCCAACAAACCTTCTTTCATCGGCAATTTAACTACGAATCGACCATCCTTATTTCTGGTGTGGGTTTCTTTAAAATGAGCCTCGCAAAACTCTTCTTCACTACTAAGAATAGTATTTTCTTCACTAATATTTTCCACTAACCAGAATTTTTCGATTACTTTTTCAATATTTTCATTTCGGGAAACTAAAGTACATAAATTAGTACATGGCTCCTGATTATTTGTATTTACATAGCCACCAGCGACATAACCAAATACAGTATTTTGAAATATTAATGAATTTAGAGATGAACGTATTTGTTCACCCTTAACAATTTCAAAGAAGGTTTCAGCACCCAAAAGGGCATCGATTTTGGAACTCCGTGTAAATTCCGGATCACCAAGCATAACCTGTGGAATTTCTAAATTCTCTAAATTAACATTTGTTGCCGGAACCATATCCGTAATTTTATCTATTACAAAAAAGGTTTGTGATAAAAAGAAAGATCTATTACAATTGGCTATATTTGCAACAGCCTCATATTCAATCGAAGTAGAAATTCCTCCCAATCCAGAAACCGAGGTATTTATTTTTTGTTTTCGCAAATTCGCATTGTCAGCAAACTGCTTTGTTACAAAATTTGCCTGAGAAGCACTATCTAGTATTACTCTAGCCCTCGAGAAGTGGCCATAAATATTCTGAATAAGTACTATTGCAGTTGGAAGTAGAACGCTTTTATTTTTTACGACTAAGCAGGCAGAGGAAGTATGCTGTGAATCGGCCAAGGTCACATCTGTGGGGGATAAATCAGCCCTCGGCTCCGATGGAATTGCTTCGGAATGAGTAACATTTTCTCCTCCGATCGAAGGTTTGCGATGTCTGTGCAAGAGATAATTGTGATTACCATTGCAGATATTACACAAATACTTAGATTGGCGACAAAAAGCTAATTTGTGCCCTGGTTTTAAGCACAACACACACAGAGAGAGTTTTTTAACCATATTAAAACGTTCCACAGCATTTAAATCAAGAAAACTTTTGCATTTATAGATAGGATGATTTGCTGGTAGACGACAAACAGGACACTTTGATGAAGTGTCATTTACCTTTGTTACCAAAGTACGAGGTTTAGAACTTTGGGAAATAAATTTCGATTTTGGTGGTTAAACGATATTACTTTGCAAATTTTCTAAAATTTGACATCTTTTTTCAATAAATGTTATGAAGGTTTCCCAATCAGTTAGCTCATTTGACGTCAAAGTCATTTCAAATTGTTTACGCGATTCTTTATCCAATTTCTGCATAATAATATTAATCAACATAGCTTCACTTAGTTTATCCAAATCTAAATCCAATAATTTTAGAGCTCTTAAATATTTATGTAAATGATCAACTAATGATCTTAAATCTTTGGCACTTTCATTGTGCAACTTTTCAATCGAAAATATTTCATTAATGTGAGTATTAACAATAAGTCTTTTATTATCAAATCTGTCTTCCAAAGCTTTCAATAAGGAATGAAATGTATCGTCATTCGATATCATCCGAGCCGCACTTCCAACAAAGCATGATTGTAAGTAATAAAGCTTTTGCGACTCTGAAAGTTTTTGTTAGAAGAAATTAACGAATCAAATTGAGCTTTAAAAATGTTCCATTCTTCAAAATTACCCGAAAATTTTGATAATGGGATTTCTGGCAGCTTGATATTAACATCATTAGATTTATTAATTTTTGCATTCCCATTTTCATGCATGCAATTATTAAAAAGTTTTTTCAAGCTTACCTCCAATTTTAGGAGATCCGAGTCGATATCCTCGAAGCTATTTTCAATTTCCACTAAATCTTCATCTCTTTTCACAACTTTGTAGTAGTCTTGTCTTAAAAGTTCAAACTGTTGATTTAATTTACGCACTTTATCCAACTTGACTTCAATTTCTTCTATTTCAACATCCTCAAACTGCTGATCCTTTATTGACGTTAATAGTCTAGTTATTTGCGCCTTGATTCCACCACGAGTCCTATTTAACGAAGTAATGTCTTTCTCCATTATTATTTACTATTCAAATCGAAATTTAATTAAATTCAAACTCCGCGAGCGGACCAAATTTTATGGTACGAATTTACCATAAGTTAAGCTGGTTCATTTAAATTTTTTAATAAGTGGACTGTATTCTTTTAAAAATCTAACGACAATTCGAAAGCCAACTTTTTATTTCATCGAGGTGCAACGACCCCGCAATGAACTCCTCAGTACGAAACTGTTTTTCAAACTGATCCCATGTCAGCAGGGTTACAATAATTTTATCGCTGAAGCCAAGTCAGCGTAGGTTTGCCACATTCCTTACAAAAGGCGCCAACAAGGCGGTAACAAGGACGAATCTATTAAAGTAATGGCAATTTTGATATTCTCGCCGAATTTTATGTCTCCCATCCTTTACAAGCTACATAGGGCGAATAAATCTCAAATTAAAAATATATAACAAAGAAAAAAAAATATTGGTAATGTAAAATACAAAAATACGATCAAAACTTTCTTGCTTTTTTTTATTGGCATAATTTTTCCTGATATCCTTAAAATCTATTTCAAAAGTTAAGAAATGTTCAGTGGATAAAGCTGCGAGATTTCTTAATCACAAGTTTTTAGTCAACGATCTCAAATAATTTTGAAAAACCTCTTTCACAACTTGCGACATTCACAGAAACTATTAAAAAAATTCTTAAAATTACGACAATATTCGTAACGAAATTTAACAGTCTAAAATTTCCAAAAGTTAAATGAAGCCTTCGATCCGCTTCCCTTTTATTTTCATTACTGACAACAACAACAAAAAGGAATTCTTTTTCTCTCTGTATGGAATAATTATCGGCCCTTGTCAGTACAACCATGTAATCACTCAATAAATTAGATGGTCGAAGAAATGAATATCTTTCACGGATAATACAAAATTGTTGAAATCCTAAACTGGTTTCTTGAATCAATAGATCAAGTAAAGAAAGAATTTCTTCTTGATTAGATAAGCCAGATTAAGGAATCTTCACAAATTTCCTGAGCAAAATTGGTTACAGTTGAGAAGCAGCTCCTCTCTGTCGGTAATTAAATAAGTGCTACATGCCTCCAATTTATATTACATTAATGAATGTTTAATTTGAAGATAAGCTATGTATCATTAATTTCCAAAGGAATCGATTCTCATATGCTGAGTGAGCAGATAAAAAGGAAACAATTTGACGCCAACAGCAGATTTAATACTATCTTGACCAATTAGCTTTTCCAAAGTGTTTACAATCCCCCCCCCCCCTTTTTGGCCGGCGACCTGGTCTAAGGATAGCGCGTCTTCCCCGTAATCTAAACGTCTCGGGTTCGAGTTCTGGTTATTCGCGGTCCAACGGCCGGATGGTCTTCACAGTTGTGGTCATAAAACTGTCACCCTTCCTTCGTGGTGCCACCCCCGCCTGTGGCAGCGGACCCACCACCAGAGAAATCTTCAGACGGCACGCGTTCCCCTTTCGACCGCTCAAAACCCTCAGTTTCTTTGACTCACTTCCCCCCCATAGCCCAAACAAATTTTCCGGCTCTTTGATGTTTATCCATCTACCGACATTTTGCGGAAAACTACAGGCGTACCACGGACGAAGGGGGAGTGTGGTCCCCCTGTGGGTTGGATGTCAGATTTATGACCAAATCCGTGAGGTGGCAGGTCGTTGAACCGCCGCTTAACCTGTTTTCTGTCTGTGAAGTGTGTGAATGATCCCCCCCCCGTAAAAAGGGGTTGTGCAAAAGAATGTGTGTGTTATGATCTGTGGGTGAGTGAATGAAATGATGAATGAAGTCTGCCCCTTAAAAAGGGTTGAGAGATATGAGTAGCTAAGACGTACTTTTAGCCCTAGATGGCGCTACTGAAAACAATAGACACTCTCTCGTTTTAAAATCGTTGACTTCGTCAACGGAGTTGTATATAACAAGTGCCATAAGAAACAACATTTTTTGTTGTATATTTTTTTCACAATTATTACAGTTTATCGAGTTTCTACAATGATTGGCACATTCTCTTGACACATTGACAAAAGACAAAAATTACAATATTCATCGATGTGTGGAAGCAAAAAGAAAACCTGAAAAAATGTTTGGCAGTTCTCATCGAGAGAGACTGTAAGAACTCCAGATAAATTTTAAGGACTATTTATACAAGCAACAAACTTTTCTGTACGATTCATGCCTTTTATATATTTGTGAATAGAAACATTGCTGCATATCTATCTTCTACAATTTTAAAAATCTATTTCATTATTTCCCAGTTTGCAAAATCGAGCACATGAAACACAGTCGATCGTTCACATATCAGTAATTTACGTATTAAAGGCAAAAAATATTAATAAATCACTTTTTATGACCAAAAATGATTAAAAAAGGTTTTTTTTTTTTTTTTTTCTTTTTTTTTTTTGAAATCGCAAATATGTTTCTATGTTTATCCCACTTTAACAATGTCTCCCCACACGGCATGAAACATTTGCTTCCATAGCAAACAAACAAATTAAAAACAACAACAAAAAACAGGAAACTCGGAGAAAAATTCTTAAAACGTCATTTTTATTTTCTTGTACGCGAAGAGGAAATATTCTAATGTAGTAGTCAGAACATTCGATAAATTTTTCAAGTTCTAAATCTCTCTAAGACGTGTGTGGGGAAGGGTATGAGGTGGATCTCACTTAACAAGCAACACCACCCATCAGATATTTTTAAATTTTACAAAAGGATGAAAAATTTACATGTTTTGCAACCAATAATGAAAAATTGTGACTTTTTGCCTCGCATCTAATATGAACATGAAACCGCATGATCATTGCTGACGTGGGAAAAAAATAAAGGAAAAGTTAAAGATATTTGCTTATAATTGTAAAAAAAAAAAAAAAAAAAAAAAAAAAAAAAAAAAAAAAAAAATTCTTTAATTCTTTTCCTAACAGAATTTTGAAAATTAAAACAGGCGGTATTTCTCGTTAAGCGATTATTTTTGGAATGTATGTCCGTGAACACGATGATTATATATATATAAAAATAAATTAAAAAAAACAACAAAAAACTATAAGAAACTTAGTATGTGATCTTCATATTAAAATTGCAGGTTTTTGCCAAATTTAATGAAAATTGCAAATTTTTGTGAAATTTTGAGAAATCCATGAATAGTAAATCTGTCGGTGAATGCGAAAACAGAGTAACTCAAAAAAGGAAAGAACTAGATAGATATGAAATTTGAAATATGATTTTGACTACAACTGAATCAAATTTTGGGCCAAATTTATTAAAAGGTTGACTTATTAATCTGTATCCGAATGAATATAAAAACTATACTTAAAAACATGACATACTAGATAGATGAATTTTAGAATCCAATTTTAATACCTACATTGTAGATCTCGTTGCTTGTCTCTCCATGTGTAGTTGGACACGAAAATTAAAAAAACGGAATATGAAAGATAAATAAATGTCACCAAAATACGTAATTCTACACTCAATCTAATTTTGTATCCAATGAGGCAGTGGGAAGAAGTCTAAACTGTATAAGCTTTCTGTTCACAATGCAACAAAATCAAACATAAAATGGAACATATTTTGTAAATATACGAGAAAGTAGTATGCTTACATACTTAAATCAGAGGGGGAAAAAACTCCCTCTGGTTTTATTCCTGAAACAATGGGTGAGAAAAGCATAATTGTTTATTACCCTTCTTTTCAACATATAACCAGGGTGCGTAGACTAATTTTATCATAGAAAGCACTTAATAAGTATTTTTCAAGCATTTTTATAGAAAAAATAAGAACCAACATTAGCATAGTATTTTTTTTAGAATAATGAGTTGATGAATGAAACTATGATGAAATAAATTAAGTTCGTTATTAACTAAGAAAGCGTCTAATTTTATACAAATATTAACATAAAATGCATGAATACAGGTCGCAATAATGTTTCCTTTTATGCCTGCACTCGCTTTATCAAGACACGTTGTTAGAAAAATCACAATGGTATTAGAAGTTTCTAGAAGAAAGAATTTCAACTCAGATATTTTCTTCCAAAACTTTAAAAAACACAATTGTTGTTTTACAAACTTATGTACATCACATGCATAAAAAGGTAAAAGCGAAACATCACTTTGATACATTCGAAGAATTGATCTAATACGCTCGGCAATATATGTGAAACAAGTTGAAAATGTCTTTACAATACTTCATTGCATATTTCGTAATAAAAGTATTATCACCTCTACCTCAGGCATAAAAATCAAGTACCTTCGGCAAGGTCACAATGGAATCTCAGGATATATATATATATATATATATATATATATATATATATATATATATATATAACCAATCAAAGTAAGAAATATTTTGAAAACGAAACGAAATAGTTTCGGAATCGTAACTAGAAATTATTTCTTATTCAAACTAAAACCAAAAATGGAACAGGAAAAACATCATAGTATTTAGAGAGCGCAAATGCAGCTTCATCTAAAACACAGATGAATTGAGACAAAAATAATAAAAATCAAGTTAATAGGAAATTCAAATTAAACCAAATAAAAAAAGAATCCGGCCTAAAGACTTTTTCAAGGGTCACCCTCAGGCAGGGATTAAAAAAAAAAGGGATTTTTTTCTGTGAAGGAATGCAGACTAAAAAGTCAAATAATGATTCCTCGTGACCTGAAAATCCTCTGAAATTAGGCCCAAGAGATATACCATTTTAACAGAAAGGAAAATACAAAACAATAAATCAGAAGAATACATCCACTAATAAGCAAAAATACAATAACAAAAATAACAATAAAACAAAAAGACCATATAATAACATTCAAACCAGTAATGAAAAAACAAAAAGGAAAGAACATACCAGCAGCCCCAGGAAAAGAAATTTTAAGTTACTTTAAATTTTAAGTTTACTTTATATATATATAAGTAAGCTCCGAAACCTTTTGGCGGACCAATTGAATTCTAAATTCAAAATAGAGCTACAATTTTAAAAATAAAATAACTTACCAAATTTCATTTATCTACGTTTCTGTGGAGATTTTTTGTTATAATGTTTACAAACATGCGAACATACAGGCCGATAGATGGTCAACTCATAGATGGATTTCGTTCAAAATTTTGATATGGATCTATACTTCAGATGCTAAAAATGTGAGGCAAGTATTATCGATGTAGCGCTTTGAATTTTTATGAGTTATCCTGTTCATTTGTACTCGGACAAACAAATATTTCATGTAAATGGACTTCGTTCAAAATTTGGTAAAAATCTGCAAATATAGTATTTAGAAACTCCAACTCAAAGCATTTTTCAGTCGTTGTATACACAACAGATACACATAATTCCAAAAATGTGTTATTCGGAGGTTTGAATCATGGAGATTGGACAAAATCTCGAGTTCGAATTTTTTTGGTGGTCACAGTTCTTTCTGTCTGAATAGTTCGTATAAGAAAAAATAAACAAGGAATTTTATTGGTATTAATTTATTTTTGATATCTTTTGACAAGAGTAACAAATTACTACAAATAATTCTGGAACATCATAATTTTTTTTCTATACGTTTATTTTTGAAATTCTTGAATCATTCAATATATTCACTCATCGAAATCCACAATAAATGCAATACTCACGCTGCATCATACTGATAAAAAGTTCTAAACGTTTGCATAAAAATTAATCGAAGCAAAAATACATAAATGATTCACTAATAAGGAGTCAATAAATATTGTTCAAGTATAATTAACGATGCTTTATAAACGAGAAATCGAGTGTGGAAAAGCAACTATGCGCTGAAGTTACTGTAAACAACCAGCAGTCGTGGTTTTACACGAATACATAAAATTAAAAAGAAATTACCCCCCCCCGTACCTAAACGAGCAAAAGAAGGTGAAAAAAAGTAAATAGAGCAGATGCATTTTCTCATTTCTATCAATATTTCTTTAAACTGAGATAAAGTCTTTTCCACCGGCCTTTGGATTTTTTTAAACATTGAAAAATCCGATAATGTAAAGAAAACACAATCTATAATAGGGCATTTCTATAGCAATAAAATGACGCTATGTACCCTGTATAACAATTCGATTTAATTTTAAAAGCAGTAACGGTACCCCCTACTTTAAACCCGTAAAATATCCGATGCTGTAATTCTTTTTATAGAATGATGCAATTGAGGGAAGGTTTTCTTTTCCCCGCCTCACAAGCATTGATATCAATCCTTCTTTATTAATTGTAAACTGACATAGAGTTGCCAATTATTTTGACTGTAAACATAAGTCAGGATGCTTCTTCTTCTTCTTTTTTTTATTTTTTTATTATTATTTTCGATGGTGATGGCATGTGTTTATGTGGTTTCAATTTCTTTGATAAAGATTTACGTTCATTTGAACATTCTTATAATAACCCTTACATTAATTCCATGCATCAGTCAACTACAGAAATACTCTTTAAAGTGACTTAATGCATATTCAGGAAATTTTTAAAATATGGTAAATCAAAATTTATTTAAAAAATCAAATAAAGATAAATCAACTCATGAAAGATAAAATCAGTATTTGATATGAATTGTTAACACATGTTACAATTTAGCATTCGAGAGTATGGGATATTAAAAAATATTTATTCTAGAGTTCAAGAGCAAAAACAAATATTACAGTTTAAAATCAAACGATGGAACTCGTCAGCATCACTATGCATGAGAAAAAAATGATAAAATACATCAGTTTGAGATAAGAAAATATTTTATTGAGGAACACAAGTTTAATAACAATTGTATTGACTGTAAAAAAAGATGAACTTGATACAACAGAAAAATAGTAAAAAATAAATTATTTACACCTGCTAAATTAGATAGTAATATGTTTGAAATTCCCTTTAACATGAAAGGCATGTAAAAAGAACTTCAAATCCTTATGCAAAATTTCAGTTAAGACTTTTCTTTATTATGAATGATAATTCACATGCATTTGCATCATTTAAAGAGACAAGCATTACAAATAAAAATTTCTTATCAATAATGTATCATAACTCATTCAAAGTACATCAGCAGCATATACTTAATCATAATACATATTTTGTAACCAAAATTCTTGTTGAGAATTCTGATTTTAAAGAAGTTGCATGCATTTCTCAGGTTTAAAAATAATTTTCGAAATCAACAGAAAACATGTATTCTAAATTAACAGGTATCAAATTATCCAGTATTAGAAAACACCATTAAAGAGAAGAATTATTAAAATATTTATGAGTTATTAAAATAAGTGAAGTAAAAAAAAAATGAACAAACATGAGTATATTTACAACCACTGAATTGCACAGCATGCTACTTTGTTCATGGTTTGTTAATCTTTGGTAATTAGCTTTAACAAATTAAAAAGATAATTACTAATACTCTGTTTGACTTAGCTGGGAATCTAAAATTAATACTTCTTATTCACTAACATCAGCTTAAAATTGAATTATCACGAACTCTA
The DNA here is from genome assembly GCF_947563725.1 of Argiope bruennichi. Taxonomy (NCBI): domain Eukaryota; kingdom Metazoa; phylum Arthropoda; class Arachnida; order Araneae; family Araneidae; genus Argiope; species Argiope bruennichi. The sequence continues at coordinate 17,689,557 of NC_079163.1, forward strand.
TTTATAAGAGTAGATTTGTATATAGGATATCCAACTCATTTTAGACTAGATTTATAAACTCAACCTTAATTAGAACAATTATATTGCACAAAATAGTTAAGATATATTAACTGTCAGAATTTTCAGATAAGAAGACTTCTACTTAAGTTATTTTCTGGAAAAGATTAAAAAGTATTTACTTGATGAATTATGAAATGATAAAAGTTCATGTTGAAAGTAAGTGTGCAGTTTCACTTGAAAGTAAAAGATATAAATTTATGCAATATTTCAATAAATTAGCAAAATAAAAACAATACAATGCAAAAAATGTTCATATTGTGTTAAAATACTATGACTGAAACATATAGATATTAAATGAAGAATTTCTAAGTGTTCTAACATATCAATACAGTAAATTTTCGATTATTGGCGGTTGTTCTTTTTTTGTGATGAAATGTTTTAAAAACAATATCAATAACATAAAAAAAGGAACTATTATAACATAAAACAGAAGTTCTCAATTTTTTGTCAAAAAATACATTATTTGTAAATACAGAAAATAACTATTAATCATAAGTGGCAATTATGTTACACCATAATTATCAATAAAAATTGTTCAAAAGCCCCTTTGCTTTGGTTTCAATCTTTTTCGAGTTATTTCGCGGCTCATCAGCGGAATTCGCTTATATAGGCTGTAGCGTCATCTAATAGTCACAAATTTTTTTGAATATCCACTTAAAAATACAATGTAAAAATTGCAGGACTCATATGAGAAATCAAAATATCAATAAATTTTAATCGTCATTTGCCTTAAGAACCTCACACGCACAAAAACATTTTTATATTCTCTTCAAAATGTAAACAAATGTAATAAACAACTTACTTATAGCAATCGCATTTGGGGAAAAAATCAACAAAGGAAAAATAATACTCAAAAATCAGTTGAGCTATAATTTACATAAAAGATTCTGAATCTTTCTGAAATGTAATTCTTTGATGCCAAAGAGTTAGGAATCATGAATTTATTTACAAGATATGCCTCAACAAATGAAATTTGTAAGCTGTAAAATATGGTAAAAATGAGATTTCCTAATCTAATAATTAAAAAAAAAACATTTACGGTCCCATTTTTTAAATGTAGTTATATTTAATTTTCAGCAAATTTATAACTCTAACTAAATTGAACTAAAATTTTGAAAACCATCACTACTTCTAAATTACAGTCCTGCAAATTTATTATTATTATTTGTTTTACATCCATAAACAGGATATGAAATAACAGTACATACTTCTTTCTTTAAAAACAATATTCTATATATACACTCACAAATATCTAAACATTTGTAAATAGTACAGTCCCATAAGAAAATTAAAATTCTGACAGAAAGAAAGAAATTTAATTCTATTTTATAACTATTATTTTGTATATTTTTTATATTACCAGCTCATCACATACTGACATGTATATAAATATATTCTTTGGTAGCAAATTCTTTGGTCATACAATAATAATACAGTACAGTAATACCTAAATATTTTACTATTTTATCTAAATAAAAAAATTAATGGATTTCTTAAATCAGGAGAAATATCCAATAAACAAAGCATTTGATTTTTAAGAAAAATATTATTTAAAATGCACTGGAAAACAACATATTTAAAATAATGAATCAATATAAAACACTACAAAATGAATACATCAGTTGTTGCAACTTTCATTTAACAAGATGAAAACCAAGAACTATTTCACAATGCTCCACATAAATGAGAATTCAAAGTTACATCAATCTTAATATTAAATTTTTTAAACACATAAAAAAAATATATTTCACAATGCTCCACATAAATGAGTATTCAAAGTTACATCAATCTTAGTATGAAATTTTTTAAACATGTAAACAAAAATATATTCCACAATGCTCCACATAAATGAGTATTCAAAGTTACATCAATCTTACTATGAAATTTTTTAAACATGTAAACAAAAATATATTCCACAATGTTCCACATAAATGAGTATTCAAAAAGTTACATCAATCTTAGTATGAAATTTTTTAAACATGTAAACAAAAATATATTCAATTGAAAGACCATAAAAAGATCTTCAACTGAAAGACAAAAAGGTATTCTACTGAAAGACATAATAACTTAATAAAGGCAGAAAAAATATAAACAAAAAAAAAGAACAATTTTTTTTTATTTGATACTAAAAAAATAGTATTTAGAAAGAGTTTAATCATAGTTTTAAATTTAATGTTCAGAAATTTTCCATAAAAAAAACTAAATCCGACGTTGAATCAAGTAACCGGAAAACTAATAAAATATCAAATGAATGTAAAAGAAACAAACGTTCAAAAACTGCAGTGACTTGTATATGCAAATAGTAATATCCCTCTTGACAATAATTTTTTTTTTAAACAAAGCAAAAGCACATAGCTTATTCTACAAATTAAAATGAAGCACTTTAGTTTGGAAACAAAGTTAAAAATATTATGTTTCAAAATCTGTGCAAGGATTATCATCATAGTATAACGAATTTCTATATCTTTCTATATCTCATTTAAATCCAGGCAAACCGGGGCCTGTCAGAGTAGGCACATTTCGTAGTTTGTAGGAAAATTATTTTCAAATGGAAATAATTATTTAGTGAAAACTTCAAGACAGAGGGAACGTCCGAATGACTATTCCGTAAATTAGTACCGCGGATATTCTTGATAATGAAAATACGATATTTGAAAACGACGAAAATCTGGTTTTAAAAATAGAGCTAGAAAAGTTTTAAAAAATAAATCTAGTTAAATGTTGATATTTAAAATAATTTTTAAAACACTTATTTTCAATTTCCAAAAATTCTACATAAAGAACAAATACTTATAGCGTGCTAAGAGTGCAAAATTTCGAATTCCCAAAAATTTGAATGCAATTTACATCATCATTATTTTTGAAATTTTCAGTGTCATAAAATAAATGAAATCGATTGATTTTATTGCTTTAAAACGATAAGCTCTGCAGGATCATGAGGGTTACATTCAATTTCCTTATATGAACATCTTTATTGATTTTTGAGCTTTTAAAAATCAAATTTTTTAAAAATTTGACCCCAGTTCAGTTTTAATTCAAAAACCCATCAACCTTATTCACTTCGTTCAGCAAAAATAAAAGATAAATGTTAATTAGGTCACAGAAGATAGAAAAAAAAAATCTTTAATTTTTAAAACTAAGGAAACAAAGTTAAATAAAACGTTTTGGACATTGGTACATTTTAAAAATTCAAGCCATCTCATGCCATTTATTTTTGCCTAATTTATTAAATAAATAATGCATGTTTTTAAAGGCACATAATTAGACAAAGGGAAGATATAGTTAAAAGAAATTACACTGTGAGCAATCAAAGAAAATTGAGATACATAAATGAAGAAAACCATGACTTGATGAAATCACAGAATGAGAATATGAAACAGATTCCACCTAATGAAAAAATGACTTGAATGTTACTTCACATGACTTCTTTCATTTATACGAAAATTCACACTTCTGTTTTCATGAAGCAATAATAAAAATGCCTTTCATCACTCTACAGGCTCTTTAATCTCCTTTTTAACAACCTTCTGCTAATTTTTTTAAAAGCTCCGGTTTCATGGAGCACCACGCGATGCCTGCTCCCGCTCGGGAATCACTAATTACTGGTCCATAACTCCACCTAAAATAATAATAATAATATATATATATATATATATATATATATATATAATAACTGATTTCAATTTTTTAAATTTCTGAACTTCAAAGGAAAAGAATGCAGAAGAGTTAAATTACTGTTTTAGAATACAAATAAACAGAAATTATGATATAATCAAGTTAAGTGAATATTATATTTATTAAGTGAATATGAAGTGAATAAGTTTTCGAAAATTTACGATGAAGGAAGGCAAGAATTCAACATTACTGATGAGAAGTCTAAGTAGAAAGTATGAGATTATAACTACAAATATTTCTTTTTATCACGAATTGATTGATAGTTTAATGAACATGTCTCTTGGAATGTAATGAAATGATCAAAGTGGTTGTGCATTAATTAGATTGTTTTTACAAAATGCATTGAGTTCAATTAAATAATTATCAATTTTTCAACTTTTCTACAACCTAAGCTTATTTACTTCTTATTTGAATTGCTAAGATATCACCAAAATATTTGCACAGTGCACTGTGATGACAATTATTTTTTAGATGAGAATCAGTTTGAAATTTTGAAAATTCACTGAAAATTCATTCTTGCAAATGGCCAGTTAAAAGAATTACAATCCCCCCCCCTCCTCAATCTCCAGCGAACTCCAACTTCCAGTATTGAACATAAAAATCACCTCAGTATTCAACCAACTACTCAAGCCAGCTCCTGCCTTCCAATGATGAACTTAAAATTAAATAATTTTTTCTCAAGTTTTAATAAGTATAATTTAAATAGAAGGTTTCTAAAATACATCAGATGTTAAAAAAAAAAAAAAAAAAAAAAAAAAACCGCTTCAACTTCATTTTTAATTTTGAAAAAGGGAACAAAGATATAATCATGCTATTATACTCACTAAATATACTACTAATAATAAATGTCAATACTCGATATTCTCTCTATATATAATCGATCAATATCCGATAATCTACCTTCGAAGAAAAAGTAGTTTAATCACAATTTTTTTCCTGAGAAGACACAACTCGAAATTAGCTATCTCGAAATAAAAAGTTTGGCGATTTATCTTTCTCAATGCAAATCATTATTTCAATTTATTCAGAACATGCGGTTATGATATATATATATATATATATACAGTAGACTCCCGATTATCCGCGCCTGCCGCACAAAGTTTTTTTTTTTTTGACTGATTTTTTCAAAAAGGTGCAGTTTTACAGTTATGCTTTTGTAATTAAATACATTACAGTATTAAAACAGTACATATGTATTCATTTTTCTGTGCATCCTTAACGCCTCTCGTAAATACAAAGCACTTTTCTGTTTTCATTAACAAAATGCAATTTAGGTTCGTTTTGAGTGATATACTAAAATATTAAGCGTTAGTTAAACATTTCCTGCTGTTTATTTTACGTTTTATTGTACATAAAACGATTTTTCAAAGTTGAAATGACTGTTTTCTTTTTTGCTACACCCGTTTTTAGCTTTTTTCGGATTATCCGCGATTTTTGTTATCCGCGGCGGCCGCGCCACCCAATTCCGCGGATAATCGGGAGTGTACTGTATATATATATATATATATATATATATATATATATATATATATATATATATATATATATATATATATATATCTCACACACACACACACACACACACACACACACACACACACACACACACACACACACACACACACACACACACACACACACACACACTGCGTCAGTTTAATACACCGGTAAGATGAAACGGTTCCTCGTCTGAAACCAAACAAATCGACGCTCATTATTCCGTGGCAACAGCGCTTGTTGCAGAGTGACACGATAGGGATGTACAATTTTGACCATGCAGTATTTGCCATACTCAGGCCCATGTTAAGCCACAAGCCATGCTGATCTCTCATGTACTGCAGTGTGGATGGGCCAGTGCATATGCCAGAATACGGACGACTTCTAGTGCTTAATGTCTCCCTGATCCATCGCACACTTGCGATGGTAACTGCATTTGGATGTGGACCGGAAAATGAACAGTATACTCCCGTGCAGTATGCGTCGCGTTTCGTTGGCATTCGTCGTTCTCGCAATATTGGAAATCAGTGAAGCTCGCGAATCTCACACAGCTCTACAATTCTAACCCCACATTCCAAGAAAAAATTATTTTTAACACACTATTTTAAGAAATGTACCTTTTGTAGGATCATTCAAGATTCCATTTATTTTGTCACGCTAAATGAGAATATACATTTTCAACTCATCGCTAAGCAACTAGCAACGATTGAGACTACCACAACTTGGAAAATAGAAGTTTTAAGATAAAACCACTTGCCCATTTGAAATAAAATTATCGTCTGCCATCGATAATTTAATGCTAATGATGATTTTATGCTGTTTGTATCAAGCGAGTGCCAACACCTTTGAAACTAAAAATTTTTAATGCATTGGAAATTGAAGTTGTACAGACGTTATAATACAGTACAAAGTCACAATCTACAACTGCGTATTGCTACATTTGGGTAATGTGAATATGCAGAATAGAATAATCGTGCATCGATTTCGGACATTATTAAGTATACACGCGATAATTTATTTTATGCTTCTGGTTCAAATATTGTTTTGTACTAATTAATTGATGCTCTAAAACTTTCTAATTGGACATTTTGCTCTATCTCTTTTCGTTTTCGATTTATAATAGTATCTTCCAAATCTCGCCAGTAGGAGCGCTGCTATCTTTTGGATGAGGTCGGGCGTAGGCGCTTTACTATACCGTTACCTCATTTGTATAGTTGTAGTTCTCTCCATTCGCAAGTATTTTTTAGGTTAAAGGGACTTTCCAATGCATCCTGTGTACATATATATATAGCATGAAAATGAGCATGAAATTTTCGCTAGTATTCGAAGAAAGTCAAACCAAATTAAAATATTATCTCACAATAAAGTGAAATTAAAGTAAGGGTATGAAAAAAAGGGAAAAAATGCAAAATATTAAAAGAGGAAAATGAAAATCAAAAAGCTTTATTAAATTTTCGCTAGTATTCGAAGAAAGTCAAACCAAATTAAAATATTATCTCACAATAAAGTGAAATTAAAGTAAGGGTATGAAAAAAAGGGAAAAAATGCAAAATATTAAAAGAGGAAAATGAAAATCCAAAAGCTTTATTACTGACAGTTTTTCAATTTTAAATAATTTCCCCAACATTAAATATAACGATGAAAAAAATTAATTAATCAGAGATCATTACTTGTGCCAAAATTGTATCAACTCATCGTTTTCAGATTGTAGGTTTTTACTTGTATCAGATTCGTTTGCTTTTAGGTGTGAGGTTTTTATTGTTTTGTTTATTTTGTAGAAATAAATGATTCTCCGTATATGGGATGTAAAATATTCTATTCCACCTTCTTCAGTTTTTTTTTTTTTTTTGCCGACTTGCGCGTCAATTATTATCACAAATATTTTTTCAAGGCATAGTTAAATGTTTTTTTTTTTTCGTTTTTAAATTACAAAACTATGAAAAATTAAGTAGAATAGCTTAAAAAACAAGTTTTAAAGTCGCGCTCCTTTTTTTTTTTTTTAATATGCAGTTTTCTTTGATTTGAAAAGAAAATTAATTAATTACAAAATGGATCCATGATGTAAAAGAAATCATTCGTTTCGATAAATCAAAACAATATAGATATCCGTAAGTTTTCCGGAATTTTGAATTCAATCGCGAGCTTTTATGTTCTCAGTTTCTTTGACGGAATTGTGTAATAAACTTAAACCGACAACAATTTTTGTTTCTTTCCTTTAATAAACCGAAAAGAATGCAAGATAGATTTAACGAACTATTTGGGGCAAAAGTTTGCCTGTAAGATCATGAATGATGTCATGGGAAATATTTCATATAATATAAGAAGCATGCAAATGTGCGGTATAATATAAATGTAAAATATGTACCATATTAACTTCAAAGGATTTCTTAACTGCGTTTTTTTAATGCAATATATAGTTTAAAAATTTGTGTTGCAGTTAGACATTTATTGTTATTCAATTCAAACATATTTAAATTTCATCCTTATTTAGTGTTAATATTTTAATTATCATTATTCTTAAATATTGAAATATTCTATCTATTCTTTATCTCAATATTATAGCAAGAAAAAATAACTGATTTAATCAATTTAATTTTTTTATACTACAATTTCCTTCATATACAGATTCAAATATTGTATCAAGATTCAGTCTAAAATTGTATTTCTCAAGTTTCAATAATTTAAAATGAAAACTTGAGTGATAATTAAACTGAAATTGAAAAAATATGTACTTATTTATCAAGTGCAAAATTGAGCTAATCTATCCGGCAGCTTTCTCTTTATGTTTTGAAAGTGAAACTTCAGATAATTGCATTGGCATACCCACAGTTAAAAGAATGAATCTACCATTGATAGTTGGCAAAATCTAAAACAGTGACTCAAGGACGCAACGAACTACGTCATTCTAGTGTGAGAAGGTTCGAATAGCCTTTTTCGTATTGTCAAGTTGACCTGTCTTAAAATATAATACTTTCTTTTTAAATTCTTTCCAAGCCAATACTCTGAATAGTAAATATTCGGTATCAGAAGTTGAATCATTTGCCAGAATTTCTGCAGCCCTTTTTTTTTAAAAAGGGGACGACTAATGTTTATCTCAATTAATAAATCTTAATTCTTTCTTGAATTAGATGGCACTTTTGGAAGGTTGCACAAAAAGCTTATAAGTAACCTCGAAACTAAATAAACAGCAATACTAAATATAAATAAAGTTCAAGCGTTCACATTTACAAAAAAAAAAAAAAAAAAAAAAAAAAAAAAGTCTCTCCCTGAGGTCTTAGAAAGACTTTGCAAAAGATTACAAGAAATGAAAGGAGACAAAGCAGATAAATGATTATAGACAAGATTTGTGACAGAAAGGAGTGGTAAAACTTTATAGGTATTCGTATAAAATAAATGAAAGGGGATGGTTATTCTTCACTAGTTTAGCTTGCAAGTTAATCGTTAACCAAAGAATTAATTGAAAGCTACAGAAAACACAGGATACTAGTAGCTGCCGTTCAATATATAACATACCTCATGTACAGTTCAGATTTTAGTATATCTGTACAATTCAGTACATAAGTTTAAAATAACATTCTAAATTTAAACTACAGCACAAATAAAATTAAAACTCTTCCATACTACAATGAATTTGACGAATAACAGACCATTTCAGATGATAACTCATAAAAGAATAGAGACTAAGAAATAACAGAATATCTTTAAAAACCAAAGACTACTTTTTTTTTTAAATATAATTCTTTATTTCACGCATCACACTGACTGCTGTTTCATAAAAGTAACTTTATTCATATTAGCTGCATTAAAAAACTGACTGGTAATCAATCTTCTTTTTATTCTACTAATGCAATCTCATGCTATTTCATATATATCATAAAATATGATGAATTGTAGATGATACATCATCAGGTTTATAGATTTATATATTTTCTTTAAAAAAATGAACAAACTGCATATGTTAAGTTGTCAGAGTCAAATGTGTCTCAGCTGCGCTTACAAAAATAAATAACTGCAGCTTCAAGAAGTAATGGATTGAAAATCTCCATTTTAATAAGTTTGAACATATGCATTACATTGTAAGAAAACATTGATCACAGCTAACTCAAAAAAAAAAAAAAAAAATCGTTTGTAGAATGAGATTTCTTATAATAAATATTAATTATTTCTTCAACACAAACCACTTTTATAAATTCTTGTAATTCGACAAAAATTTTATTGCCTAGAATTTAGTAATACAAAATTTACATATTAAGGGGGTATATCAATTATCTCTTACGCTCTTTAATTGTAAATCGCACAAAATTAAGTCTCAGGTGAAGTAAAACACAAAATAACATTTTTGCAATCATGATACAAACCATTTAATGATTACTTAAAAAACATTACAAAGCAAGATTACTTTTATTTCATTTATTTATTTTCGTCAATTCATATATTTGAGCATCAATTTCACTTGCAATGCCACTTTGCGTTTGTTGAACTCCTTTTCTGTTTCTTTTCCCTAAACTTTTTTCTACTTTTCTAAAGCTTCCTAATACCTTGCACGTGTATATTTGCATACTGAAGCAAATCTTTTAAAAATTGGACCATTTAAAACATATCCATAAAAGTTTATGTGATCATACACAGTTCTTAGACCAACTAAAGAATTTTCTTTCAGATTTTCAACAAGAATATTTTTGATGATACTAAATTCACTTTTCTCAGCTGCATTTCTAAGTGCCAACAAAAGATTTATTTTTACAACTTACCAAAAGTTGAGAAATTCTTTGGACTTCAAATTATTAGAACAGAAATAATCTAAATGAAATTTTTAATTAAATAAATCAAGCTGTTTTTTGTAACCATTTTTTAGCTTTTCAGGAAAGTTTCAAATAGGATCTTTGCAGATACTGAACATGCAAGGAAAATTTGCGCTTCGGAATAAAGAAGTTAAAGCAAATCAACCATCCATTTTACACATAATAATGCATTGTTTCTTCAATAAATATGGATTTAAACAAAATGCAGCTTTTAAAACAACAAAACAATATTTACTAGATATTAGGCCTATAAAAAAATTACTTGCTTAGAGCCATAAAAAACAGACTTCAAGAAATATTCAGAGTTGCCACTCAAATCTAAAAAACAAAACAAAAAAAACCCTGCATTTTCTCTCTGCATGTACGTTATGCAAGAGGAAATTGCGAACAGCATTCATGTGTTAGTAATACTGGAATAACAATACTCCATAGTTCTAACTAGTTGAAAAAGCAAGGTTCTTCAATAAAAATGGATTTTAACAGGATGTAGTTTTTAAAATATTAAAATTTTTGCACATGCATTCAAATATTTTTTTTTATAATATTCTTCACAAATATAAAACAACCTGCTAAAATGCTTCTTTTTCTCAGCACCTCTAATAGTTTGGAACAGGATAGTTAAAACCATGACTCTTGTGCCAGAAAACTCCAAACAAACCTCCAACAGTAATCAAGTAACTGGCAGTCATTATTCCAATATTGGTATTTTTTCTCACTCAGATTTTTTAGGATTATCAAGATCTATCAAAAATAAATTGTCTAATATTTTGTTTCTTCGACTATGCTTCTTTTGGCAATATTTTTCATGACTGTTTAACAAGAATGAAAATGTGTTCGTATAAAAAAGGCACCATTGGTTTGAATGTCTGAAAATTTTTAAGAAATGACCAAAAATATTAGCAATATAACAGAAAAAGCTAATTTTAGAGAGAATCAATTTATCCCGAGCAGCTTTTATAATATCATTCGTGGCAGATTCAATAAAAGGACTTGGATATATTTTTTAATGATGTCAAAAACCTTTGGAGCACGTTTGCAAACATTGACATTTTCTACCCAGTGGATGGAACAAAGCTTCAATGGAAATTCAGAAGAATGTGTAACATCCAGGAAATCGGTACGTCTAGTTAGACTACCTTTAAATATTCTATGTATTGCACTTAGATTAACCTCTGATTTCCATGCAATAGATTTATATCCATACTGACACTCTCCATAGATTATGTAGTCCACAAGAACCTAGATTTAAAATTTTACAATCATTTTCGCACAAAAGACTTCTTTGACCTTTAAAAAAATTTTTTAATTTATATTTGGTCCATTTATACTAATTTGCAAAAGTAACTGTATGTCTAAACTTGATAGAACTTCTATAAACAATTCTTGAGCAGTGGTATGTCTTAAAATTATTTCATTCCAATATCTTGTGGAGATTCTATTGTTTGATTCACAGCAATATCTCACAATAAGATCCATTTGGCATTTTTGTGCAAAGCGGTTCAAGGCTTCGTCAAAGCCTATTCCAATTTTTTTTTATTGGTTTAAAGATTTCACATTTTGATCTCGTAGCTCTTCCAAAAATTCTGCTTCAGAAACCTTTATAAAATCGGGTTCGGAAAGTACACCACGTGACATATTCATTGTTTTATGGTACGATGTTTGTATTGGAAAGGAACCTAGTGTAGTCATTTTACTGATCTGCAATGCTTGTTTTTCGAACACCTGCAATAGTAGTTCACCAGAGCGTAACTTTTTTATATTTTGTACCTCACCAATAGCAGATAAAATAAGTTTATTAATCAGAAAAGGAGAAATGGAATTAAAAGGGCTAGGTGTATGAATGACCATGTAACGAGTAGTAGATTTGGCTTCGACGACGTTAGAAAAAGACCCCATAGGACATTGCTAGTGATTCGGGTCAGGCGGCATCGCCCACCACGGAGCCCAACAAGGGAAGGTAGTTGCCGGCTCTGGAATTTTTCCAACCTCGGCACTTGCCAAAATGGTGACCGGAACCTATACGCTGAGAGTACCCCCGGGGACAGTGACCACCCTTAACGCCAAGCCTAAAAAGTGACCCCATCGCTTGATCCCCTTGAGCAGCCCAGTCAAATATCTGGGATACCGGTCGATTGATACATCAGGGACCGAAATGTACCACCCGTCTAAAGGGTCGCCACGCACGGCGAACACATGGGGTTTCTGGCTGTCCATGAGAAGCAAGAAGCAAACAGAGCGGCGACAGCTTCTAATGGAAAGCTCCCTCGCTAACCGTCGAGGGATGGAAGAATGAAGAAAACAGAAGGGGAAGGGGGGATATAAAGAGAGATAGAGGAAAGAAGAGAAAAGGGATAGGGGAGAGCAGGAAGAGAGAAGAAAGAGTAAAGATCCATGGGTACCTCGGGATTGGGACACCCGTACCTACCTAAAGAAGGTGAGCCCCTGAGGGGGAAAAAAAGTTCGAAATCTTTTATTTCTGGACAACAAATTTGACATTTTCGGAATTGAAATGCCATCTTCTTCAGTATTTCTTTTAGATATATAGTCCAGTAACAATGATGACTATTTTGAATTGAGACATAATTTCGGGTGTTTCCCTCTTTTGGCATGACTAATAACTGAAGGTTTTCAAATATATCTTAAGCTAATTATCTGCTTACAAAACGAGCAGTGCACAAGAAATGAATTTTGCTGAACTTCTCGAACCCATTTAACAAAATCAGGATTAATTTTTTTTATCCGTCGAATTCATGATCAATATGAATTTTGAGCAGCTAATTATTTAAAAAAATTTCTCTAATCTATTCTGAATAAGCTCATAATTTCCCAAATAATAAACAAACAATTCAATAAACTCACGTGTGTGTAACTAAACACTATTGCGAGGCTTCCACAGATTGAATACTGCTATTCCGGCCAGAGAAATTTATTTTATTTTCTCAAGAAGCTATAACAGTCTCGCAAATTCTCATTAGCTGCAATCACTGAATATCATGGAAAGAGAACAACTGTCTGAAATCGCAATTACACTGATCTACACAGTAAAAGATTCGAGTTTCCGCGATTACACATCCTGTTTCACTTTTGGTGCTATGGTTAGGATCTTTCATTTTTGCAATATTCAGAGATCGGCCTTTTTTAGGTTTTTTTTTGGGGGGAAGGGGGGGGGACTTTTAAATTCCCTGTACTTTCCCAGTTTTTAAGATATTTTTTAAATTCCCGGTGCCACGGCAACCCTGGTTAGAACAGATGGGTCTTTGAAAAAAAAAAAAAAAACGGTGATTAATAAAGTACCAAGAATTAAACAAAAAGCTTCAGAAACGAATCGAACTACATTCTAATAACTCTGTTCCTAGAATACACGCTGAAGCATAAAGTATAAAATAAGGAATGATAATTCTAATTTAATTTCATATTGTTGTTTAATGCATTTATAATTTCCAATCCAACTTTTAAGGAAATATTAATTTTTGCCCGAAGGTATCTTTGGAAGATTTATTATAAAATACTGAAAGGCTAATGTGAAATTAGTTGTATTTAGTTCTATTAAATGCATTAATTTCTCTGTACATTTCTAGAAAAGAGCACTTATTTTTTCTATTTGAACTCTTTCAAATCTTGTGATATGTATTATCAAATTATTTACATCATGTTGTAATAAGTAGTATATCTGATAGTAATAGTTGGTAGTATTACACACACACATACACATAAATTCCCATTTCAAATAAGATTAGGTTGTACTTGTAAATAATTCCTGAATTTTTAAGTTCTATTTAAAAAATTAATATACAGTGCTTCAATCAGTAGTTATTTATATTCTGAGATATCATTTAACAATATAATTATATAATCTAAAAAGGAAAAGGAAAGGTAAGGTAAATAATAAGCACATTCTTAAATTTCAAGTTCTCTGAAAATACAAATCACTTTGAAAAAATCCTGAATTTGAATATTCTTAAAGCAAAACGATACTTTTGTTTCATAAATTCATTTACACAACAGGACACGAGAATACACTGAAAGACTAATTAGATACTCGAACACCCTTCCACATAACAATAAGATAATAAAAAGGACAACAAGGAAAAGGTACGAATTCCCCAACTGGAAAAACACAGGATATTTCTGCAGCGTGTACGAAAAGTGTACTCAAGAGTATTTTTTTAAACTATGGAGTTAGAAAGGCATATGCTGGAAAAGCATTTTCTACCCTTATTATACAACCTGCTTTGTATTTCGGCAGTTAACATATACAAAGTTTGTGACTGGTAGATTCAGAATACAACAAACGTTTACAAAACTGCTTTCCCACCTAAACTATTAAAAAAAAAATCCTTTGTAGTTCTGTAATGAGACGTAGGAACTACTGTAACCCTCTATAACTGTCGGAATAATAATAATGATAATAAAATATATAGAGCTTGCTTTATCCTTTCATAGTAGAAGAATTTCAAAATAATTTTTGAGGTGGAGTTTTTTAAGTTCAAATGTTACACCTTATGGGAGAAAAAAAAAAGCAGCGATATACCCCCCCCCCCCCCGACTGCAAGAATTGCTTACAAGAAAGTGGGTGTTTTAAAAATTCAGTCTGTGAACTGATAGCACTTACATCATCATTGTAATTACTAAATGCATTACAACTATGAGTCATTCTTCCTTTATTTGAAAACAGATTGTTTGATTTTTTAGTCGCACAAGGATGGAAGCATCTAATTGACTATTTATAATGAACTCACACAATTTTTATTAAAATTAAGTTCTAAGCAGTAATTTTTCTTTAGTGTCATATAAAAAAACTGCACCGTAATAATTAAAACTTTGATATTCTGTTATTAAATGAATTATAAAAAACTTATTTTACTATTTTAAATGTAAAAGTGATCTGAGAATAGAATTTTACTACACTAAATGCCAATTCAATTGGCCATTTTAAGCTGATTTCTTTAGCTAAAATCGTTATCAGAAAGGCCATTTTTTAAAATGTACTCTTCAAGTTTGTAGGTTTATTTTAATTGTTAATTTTGAAAAACTTATTCAAAAATTTAAAGACAAAGGAATCGTAAATTTACCTGTCATTCTGAACATCGTAGATCTCCACTGTGTTTAAATAACAAGAAGCATTATGTCCTCCAATAGAATAAATGTACCTTCCCAAAGCAGCAGCTCCAACTCCACCTCTTGCTACTTGCATAGAACTAACAAAGCTCCATTTATTAGAATCTGGATCATATTTTTCAACAGAGTTTAGGGGCACATTGTTTTCAAAGCCACCTAGAGGGGGGAAAATTACACATCAAATTACTCTAGAACAGCTGATAAATATGCATCATACATGTACACCTAAGTTACACAAAATTTTTAGAATAACAAAAAATATTTGTAATAAAGTAACAATCTGGATCACAACTTATAATACACCACCTATACAATTTTTCTTGTTTCAAATATTTTTTATATTTATTGGAATGACTTCTACTAAATACTTCATTTAGTCTCATGATTTCCTTAAATTCTACAACTATTAGCCATTGGGGAGACAATATCAGGGCAAATACAAATAATTCTCAAATTATTACAGAAGTAATAGTTAAAGGTCGAATAAATTTCGATAATAAGAAAACAGGAAGCAATAAAAGCAACACTTTAAGAGTATTTCTAATTCTAATTTTATTTAATCTCCATAAAAACTATAACGTTTGTATTATACAACGAAGAGAAATACTGAAAGGCGTCTAGGAAATTATTCATTTTATAAAAGGCGGAAGAAAAAAAAAAAAAAAAAAAACATAATGAATCCCAAAAAAGTAACGTTTGAGTATATGTAATGACGACCTACATAATGGGCAAAATCAATCAAACACCAAAGAAATGTCTTTGTCAACAGACTTAGGATTTTTTTGCCTTTGTTTGTTAGAATAATGTGGCAACCGGTAGCGTTCACATGTGTTTTGTTTTGCAAACGTATTCAAGCTAGGTGGCCAAGCGTTACAAACACCGAATCTGACGAAAGTAAATCGGATAAGACGTTAAGTAAAAATTCATCAGTATTTAAATTATTTCGAACCTTTTTGTTAACTTTAAACGAGTAATTCTTGTGTGTGTATGTATATATACAGTGGTGGCCAAAATTGTGGACACTTCCAGGAATTTTTGTTTTCTAACTTTGTATGCTTATAGAAAATGTAATGTTTCACAAAATACAAACTTACATATTTTAAATGGAATTTAAAGCTGATTTCAATACAAAAAGCAAAAGTCAAATATTTGCAATTCAAAAACAGTTGAGTGGCAATAATTATCGACGTACATTAGATGCTGATGATTGCAGTGAGTTATCAGTAATTAGTAGGGTAGTCTTTTTATTATTATTATTAATATTATTATTACAGCATCACACTGATGTTTCATTGCGCTGACTAGAGTTTTAAGCTCTTCCTTCGTTATTGCATGATGCCAGGAAACAATTATAGCCTCAATTAATTTTATTTTATTTGATGAATGCTTCATATGTATAAGAGTTCTCAAACAGTGCCATAAGTCCTAAATAATTTTGACGTCAGGGCAATTTCCTGGCCTTGATAACAATTCAATGCTCTTTGTACTAAACCACTCTTTCGATATTTTTGCTGTGTAACAAGGAGCTGAATCCTGCCGAAAAATAAATGATGCGTTGTTGGGAAAGAGATCCTGATGGAAGGTGTAAGTTTTGGCTCTAGAATTGAGTGAATGTATTTTCGTGCATTTATTGTCCCATCGATAACAAGAAGGAGACCAATATCGTCTGCTGACATGCATGCCCAAATCATAACACTAACTCCAGATGTAGTCACTGAACCATCCACCTGAACTGCAATTTCAGCATAGGAAAAATCACATTCACGTAACAAAATAATCTTAGTCCTCTTTTTAGGAGCCCAATATATTCTTTTATTTGATATTAATGCTTTTAGACCAAATATTAGAAATATTTACAAAAATTCCAACTGTATATTAAAAAGTTTAACAAAACTTCTAATTTACAATTTAATTACATAAAAAATTGTCTTCCTTCTACAGAAAAAGCACAATAATGACTACTTGTTCCAACTTTAAACATGATGTCAGCTTTTGCCAACAGTTAATAACATTTCATTGGTTCCAGAACAAGAACAGTGATTTGCCAGGAAAATGAGAAATTACAATCCACTTCATCACTGTGTTTGTTATTCAGATTAAAGTAAGAATAACTTTTTTGCATTGCAAATATTGAATTATGCTTTTTGTATTGAAATCAGCATTAAATTCTCTTTAAAATGATATGTAAGTGTTTGCATTTTGTGAAATGTAACATCTTCTATAAGTATACAAAGTTAGAAAACATAACGAATTTCAAAAGTCTCCACAATTTTGGCCACCGCTATATTATATATATATATATATATATATATATATATATATATATATATATATATATATATATATATATATATATATGTAATACTTTCCGAATCCCGTCGGCTAAATAACATGTAACATATTTTTGGTTTAAGTAGAATGCGGGTTCGAAGCAGTGAAAAGACTTGGTATTTTTAATTCCGTTTTATTCTCTCTCGGGAGGCAAACATGATTATTTACAAGAAGGCGCAGCGCGCCACAAAAGCAGAAGGCAAAAAGGGACGAACAAATGATCACTAGTTTTATATAAAATAGGATTTCTGGCCATGCTTCAATTCAATACACGTGGCGACCTTTGACACCTTTTCAAGGTTATCGAGGTATCACTTTCATTTGAAACGTAGTTCTGATGGCGCATTATTTAATTTACAGAGGAATTAATTAAACCGAAAGTGGAATTGGATCACGAAATAAGAGAATATTTTAATATGGTCTAAATTATGAGTTTAAAATATCATTACATATTATATATATATATAAAATAATGCGCCTTCAGTACTAGGTATCGAGTGAAAGTGATACTTCCGTTGCCCTTTTCAAGATCAACACGTATTGAATTGGCGCGTGGCCGAAAATCCCATGTTATAGAATTCTAGTGATCATTTGTTTCGGCCCTTTTGCCTTCTTCTTGCTTCTGCTTTTGTGCAGCTTTCTCGAGATGGATATTAAAGAGAGAATAAAACGAAATTAAAAATACAACGTCTCATCTATGTCTTCCAACCTGCCTTCTGCTGCAAACAAAATGATGTTACATATATATGGAAAACGCGATTTTTCAAACACACAAACATTTTTTTATAACTGAATAGTGACATGTGGAAATACGTGACCTGCATAAGCGTAATGTGGAATAATGGTTAGGGCTTCCGACTACAACGCATTTTTCACATGTTCGATCCCGCGTTTTCAAGTCAATGAGATTTCGGTTATAACTTTAAACAAGCTACAGGATAGGATTTTATTTACGATTTTACAAAAAGCCGATCGAATGTCGGTCTCCCAGGTACTTATGCTCTATATGCATATACAATATTTTCCTTGCTAATCATTCAAATGAATATTATGAATCTGTCGAGGATGGAAATGTAAAATTAAGTAAAATTTTATCATGTTGTGGCGATATATTACAAAAATATTATTGCACAAAGTAAATTTTTACACTCTTGTCTTCAAATTCAAACAAAACCTTTTCCATGATGTACATTTTTACTTTCATGCAATTTTCCCCCCTAAATTTTAAGAAACTTTAGAAATATATTTTAATGCAAAATTTGCAGCAATATTTTAATTTAGAATTTGTTTCTCCCATGGTTTGTTTATTCTGGTGTCAAATGTTACACTTTTACAGAAAACGCTATCTAAATAATAATAAAATATGCTATCTTACTGCGTTCATTTTGTGTGTGTGTGTGTATACCTATTGTTCATGAAAGATACAAGATCATATACAGGGTGTTTCATAAATGATGGGAGTAACTTTAAGGGGTGATAGTACACATCAAGACGAGTAATAGTAAATAGGAAACCAAGTGTCCCAAACGTCTTCCGAAAGAGATAGGCGCCATCAAAGTTTAGGGCCTTAAATTTCAAATGATGATAAAAAACGGAAAAATGGATCGATTCATTTGCGGTTTTCGCTAAAATCATTCTTTAAATTAGTATTTTCTTAAAAAAAAAAATTTTTTTTTTTTTTTAAGAAAATACTAATTTAAGTTATAAAGTTTAAAGTTATAAAGTTTAAAAAAGACAAAGTTTAAAAAAGACCGACAGAGGGCGCTCTAGACTTTGGAGTACCGAACAACTACTCTTTACCAGCATTTTTTTTTTATTTTGTTAAATGTTTACTAAAGCTTAGACTTTAACTTAAATTTGAGCGCAAAATTGAAACCATCGGGAACGGTTAGTGGCGTAAATTTAACCGCGTTCAGGGGGTTAAATTTTAAACGCCTGTATCTAATTAGCAAAATAATAAATGATGAAGCAAACTTTAATAGGTGATAGTAAAACACCAAAACAAACAACATTCATCAAAGAAATCAGTCGTAATTTTAACCCGAAGGTGATAGAGGGCGCTGAAAGAGATTTCGTTTTAAGAGACAAAAAAGAAAACAAAGAACATTTACGTGATAAAAAAAAGTTTAATTATAAATGATTACAATAGCTGTTCGAAACACTGACCATTAGAGGCGATGCATGCGGTACAACGGCGAAGAAGGGATTTACGAACCCTCGCCGGATACGAGGGGGAACATCTGTCATCATTTCTGGCAGCAACTGTTGCAGAAAGGTAAGATATTTTTTTCGATCCAATCATTCTGGCAGAAGATAAAGTCCAAGTAGATGGTCACCAATTATTCCTGCCCAAACATTTATGGAAAATCGTCGCTGATACGCATGTGTAGAAGATGCATGTGGATTTACATCTGCCCATTGGTGGGAATTGTGGGTGTTAAATGTACCCTCACGTGTAAATGTACATTCATCTGTAAAAAGCACAGTTGCACCAAAATCGGGATTTAGGGTGTTCTTCTGCAGATACCAGCGAGCAAAATCCATTCGATGAGGAAAATCCTTTTCAGTCAGTTCCTGGACTCGTTGGACATGAAAAGGATGCATACTTTCATCCTTTAGTACTCGCCATGTCATGGAGGGTGATACTTCAATTTGACTAGCCACTGCTCGCGTGCTTGTATTTGGATGATCAGCCACCATATCCAGAATTTTTTCTTCCACAGCAACCGTTCTGTTAAGACTTCGCATAGCCTGCATTTGAACGTGCACCAAAAAAGGATCCTGTCTCACACAACTGTCTGTGCAAGCGCACAAATGTTTTATCATTGGGCAACCGCCTGTTGGGAAACTTTTCTCAGTACAATCGTCGCGCCTCTGCACTATTCCCATTTGCAGTTCTGTAGATGAAATGCATATCAGCCTTTTCTTGGTTAGTGAAGGGCAACATCTTTCGTTACGTTTCTACCGTGATTTACACTTGCACACGCGGGTCAGTGGCTTTTATCTTAATAACAATTTGCATATGCATTCTTCTTCTTCTCCATATCACAATTTCATATTCTTCTTCCAGAAACTTGCAGCTATAACGCTTGCATGGATAAAATTTGAAGATGTTCTAACACGTTTGCGTTTGAATTCAAATCATGCATTTTCTAATGAAAGTTAATTGTTTTGGTGTTTTACTATCACCTATTAAAGTTTGCTTCATCATTTATTATTTTGCTCATTAGATACAAGCGTTTAAAATTTAACCCCCTTAACGAGGTTAAATTTGCGCCACTTAACCGCTCTCGATGGTTTCAATTTTGTGCTCAAAATTTAAGTTAAAGTCTAAGCTTTAGTATTTAACAAAATAAAAAAAATACTGGTAAAAAGTAGTTGTTCGGTACTCCAAAGTCTAGAGCGCCCTCTATCGGCATTTTTTAAACTTTGTTTTTAAAGAAAATTTTTAAGAAAATACTAATTTAAAGAATGATTTTAGCGAAAACCGCAAATGAATCGATCCATTTTTCCGTTTTTTATCATCATTTGAAATTTAGGGCCCTAAACTTTGATGGCGCCTATCTCCTTCGGAAGACGTTTGGGACACTTGGTTTCCTATTTACTATTACTCGTCTTGATGAGTACTATCACCCCTTAAAGTTACTCCCATCATTTATGAAACACCCTGTATAAGTTATTTTAATGTAAGAGGTTGAACATTATTTAGCATATAACTTTGCAATTGTATGTGATTTTGTTTACTCTCAGTTGCACATTAAACTGTTAAAAAAAAGCAAATTTTAACTTTTATGCAATAATTTAGATAGTTTTTGCTAACAACTCTCACAGTATATGCTTAAATCATTTTATTTGCAAGAGATTTTATTTTACAATCAACGATTGGAAATTAAAAAAAAAAAAAAAAATTCTAATTCACGATATTTACTAATGTATATGTATGCTTGTCATATACATATAATTTTTCTTACATGCTGCATTTTTGTATAGATTTTAGATCATTTCATGAGATTGACATGAATGAATTATTTTTTATGCAAATATGGTGTCTGCACAAGGAAATTTTTTTTGCTTCTGTTCATTTTAACTATACATTCATTAATTTTTTGTGTATTATTGCAATTTAACACAACATTTAATGCTTTACACAAAAAGCAGGATCATAAGTAAAAGCATGTGCAAAGTATAAAGCTGAATATAGCCATTGCATGAATGCATATGCCGATTAATAAAAAGACACATCTTACCAATCACATATATAAAGCCATCAACAACGACAGCACCAGCTCCAGCTCTACTTTGATTCATAGGTGATATAAAAGTCCATTTATCTAGATGGGGATCATAGACTTCACATGTTTGTAAAGATATTGTACCACTATTTCCTCCTAATGCATACATATGGCCCTAAGAAAAATTAACAACTGGGCATCAAACAATTATGAATTTCTTTCAGTAATAAATAAATATAACGACCAATGTTTGAATGGATTGAATAAAGCTAACAACTGCTCTACGAATATGGTTTCCCCCAACACAAACTTAAAACAAGAGCACAGAGAATATAAATACTACTGGAAAGTTTGTTACTAATAACAGGAGAGTTAAACTAGTTAATTAGCCTACTTTAGTTCCATTCTGAAATTATCTGAGGGCCATTTCGGAACGGATAACCTAATTCTGAATCATGGAAAGAGGACGAGGATGACATCTCACTCTTTTAACTTTCAAGCTTTATCAATGTGAGAGAGTTAAATCTACGATGAAATATTTAATATGAACATACAAGATGACTCAGTGGACTCGAAACTTAAATTCGCGATCTTCCACTCTCGAAGCCGAAACTACTACGGTTTTAAGGATGAGCTAAAACAAAATTCCAATAGTAAGGAAAACAGTTTGCATAAAAACTATTCCTTTATATAATATACAATCAAATATAAACGGCTAGGCAATTTCATTGCAGACGTGAAAAAGCTCTATTCATAACAGATAATTCTCCTTGAAAAATGTGAATCGCTCAAAAATTTTTTTTAATACTGAAAATTGCATAAATTGCCTTACTGAGATTATATTCGATAAGATTTATCTTAATTTATCACATCAGATCTATCAATATCAGATACTGAATACTAAAATGTTTTATAAAATTAATGTATTAATAATGAATAAAAGTATTAAAAAAATTCAGAGATAGGTTATTACAATTATTTGAGTCATGCCAAAATTTACAATATTCCTTACAATGCAGCTAAATGGCAAAAAAAAAAAAAAAAAAAAAAAAAAAAAAAAAATGTTCGGATTGAAAATTTCTTTGGTTTTTGTTTTTTTACCAAACACGCCTTTTTGAAAAAGAAATAAATAAATACCCATAAGGTTTTTCGGCTATTATAAATCGTGAATCAGAATTTTTTTGTTATGATGACATTGATAAAGAGAAAAGACAAATTTTTGATAGAGTATTTAAAGAAAATATTTATCCAAATGAGATTATATAAACTAGTCAAATGTGTCCCGCATCATGAAGAAGAATTTTATGAGAATGTTAGAGATTCCCATTAAATAAAAATGCACTGCTTTTTTTCTTCTTCTAAAAGTAGATAAAAGCTATCTATCATTATTAAAGGGTTGCCACTCAAATCTGGGAAAAAAATTCCCTGTGTTTTCCCTGTATGTATATTCAAGATATGAGGAAATGCGCGAATAGCACTCATGTGCTAGTTATAATAAAATATGATTTTAAGGAGTATAAAATGCAAGATAAGGATGCAACAAAAGATATTCAAAATAGTATATTAAAAGACGGTTTGCATTTACTCTTAGGGGGAGGGGAAAAAAAACCGATTTTATCTTTATTTATAATTGAGAATTTAGTAAAACAAAATTTATATATTAAGGGGGGAATATATTATCTCCCATGCTCTTTAACTGTAAAATGCACAAAATTAAGGACTCAGGTGAAATAAAACAAGAAATATTTTTCTTATTATGATACAAATAATTTAATAATTACTTAACAAAAAAAAAAACATTACAAAGGAAGATTACCTTTTCTTATTTATTCATTTCTGGAAATATATGTATTTGGGCATCGATTTCTGCAGATTTTTCAGCATCAGTTTCATGGAGTTAATCCTTAACAAATAAGATACGACATTTTTGTACGGCCTATCATGCATTTTTTTAGCTATTTCACTTTCAGTGAACATATGTGAAAATATTTCCGATATATCACTGAGTGCATTAAAGAACGAATGTGACGTAACAAGTTTTAATGCCCATAAAAATTCAGCTTTAAATTATTGTTCTTTAACTAGAATGTACGAAATCGGTTTATTTTCGGAGATTAAATTTGACATGTTATCTTTTCCTGTATTCCTTTTAGATACTAAGTCCAATATCAATGATGACTCTTTTGAAGTGGGAGGCAGTCTTGTATGTTTCGTCTTTTGGCATGACTAGTAAGTGCTTGTTTTCCCATATTACTTAAGCTTATTATCTTCTTACAAAGCAAACAGTATGCACCAAATGAATTTTGTGGAACTACTTGACCCATTCAGGAAAATCAGGATTGATTTTTTTTTATCCATCCAATTCGTATTAAATACGGATTTTGAGCAGCTCATTGTTTAAAAAAATCTCTAATCTACTCTGAATAAGCTGACAGTCTCTCAAATAATAAACAAACCATTCAATAAACTCAAGTATGTTAGACTAAACACTGACGCGCTTGAAGAAGATTGAATGTTCATGCCAGAGAAATGTATCCTATTCTATTCTTTCACTCAGTTACAGAAGTCTCGCGCATGCTCATTAACTGCAATTCGATAATTTCATGGGAAAAAGAACAGCTGTCTCAGATGCCGAAATTGGACTTATCTATACAGAAAAAAAGGGGAGAGAGTAGAAAAGGAGCGAGGTTTTACATTACACAATCGCGAATGGTATTGTTTCGTTTTCGGAAGCTATGACTACGATTTTTTATTCTTACAATCTTTAGAGATCGGCATTTTCTAGATGGGGAAAAAATAAATAAGAAGCTTAACATTTCCTGTTTCTTCCCGTTTTCATGAAAATTTTCAAATTTTCCTACATTTTCCGTTTTTTATATTCTCTGTGTCTTCCTGGTTTTCCTAGTGACGTGGCAACCATGTTATTAACACAGTCGAGATCTACATCTAAACAAAGATCTAAATTAGATATCAAGAGGATAACTCTTATGATTCAATCAATCTATGTATAAGCTAAGAAGATGAGTCTTTGCAATAGTAATCGATCTTAAAAAAGTATCAAGAAAATCTACAAGTTAATAAAATGCAATAAAAATGGTGCCCCCAAAGATTTTAAAAATTACTTCACAATTCAAAAGCAGAAAATGCTATGAGCTAATTCATAATAATAAAAGAGTTAATGAGCATGTTTTTCAAGTTTTTGTAAAAATAGTTAGCAATAGCTAATTCGATATAACGATATCCAGCTCCAAAAATTTCAAAGAAACACTGCAAATTGTTCCTAAAAATTAAGTGAATTATGGAATTCTCAATCAAAAAATCCTTCAAAAGATATTCATATAAATGAGGAAAAAGAATATAACCTAATAATGAATGAACAGCGTAGATCACATACATGTAGAGCTCACATTGTAGGAAAAATATTAATATAAAAATATGTATATGAAATTCGTGTAAAATATTTAATTTTTTTTCTATACTTATTAACAAATTATATTTTAGTAATTTCCAGGTGTAAAACTTCAAAAATCTGTTACAAAGGAATGACAATTTCAAAATTAATAATAAAAAAAATAATTTTCTTAAAAATTACCAAATAACTGCATAAGAATAAGACTTTTAGATAGAAATAATAAAAATTTCATAATAAAAAAGAAACATCAATTTAAAAACTAATGTTTGAATGAAATGATACCTTTAAGTTCACAACAGCAACACCACCTCTTGAACAATTCATAGAAGCTACGACACTCCACACATCAGCATTAATATCATATCTTTCAACGATTGAATAAAACAGTGAATTATCTAGGCCACCAACAGCATAAAGAGGACCGCCCATCGAACAGAGACCGAGACCTCTCCTGCAAAATCACTAGTTACAATTTAATATTTATAAAGAAGGAAGCATTTAGTAATATACCATTTCATTTTAAAACTATGTATTTCATGGGAAATCAAAATTTAAAATCAATTAAGAAAGAATATCAGTGGTGTAACAGATGAGGAGGCAAAGGGATATAGATAACAGAGGGGCAAATTTAGCGGTGCCAGAGATTAAACATTACTGCAATGAAACCATATATAATATGGGAATCAAAAAATGATATAAATCTAGCACTATTTACTGAAGGATGGGGAAAAAACCTAATCCACTTACCATCACTATGCTTTGGTGATTAAGTATAATACTTATTAGTGAACATCAAATTATGTCTTGTAGATAAGTTTAGACATGTAATAATATAGCCAATAAAGAAAGAATAAATCCACAAGAAAAAATTCTGATTTTACAAAAATTAAAAATTGCAGAAAAAGGGATAATATTTAAATGAAAAATTATCTGTACCTTGGTACTGTCATAGGTGCTAATGCTGACCATTTATTTGTTTCAGGATCAAACTGTTCTGCACTTGATAAATGAGCATCATTGGCAAACCCACCTACAGCATATATTTTACCTGCAAACAATATATTAAAAAATAATTTAAAAAAAATCTGCTAAAGAATAAAATAATATTATCAAATATACTTGAGAAATTTTTTTTAAAGTTTTATGTTGTTAGACCTAATGATAAAAAAAAAAAATAAATCACACAATTACATTCAACAGACTTATAGGGAGGGCACTAAAAGTAAAGGAGGTGAAGCAAAAATATACTATGACTCACAAAATCAATATTGTAACATTATTGTAAGTACTTAGATTAGTTTAAAAACACACACACACACACAGTGATAAGAGGAACAAAATTACATAAAATGATAGTATCTCATTTAGCTTTCACAAATTGACATAGTGAAAGTGTATATTGATGAAATTAAATGTCTAACATTACTAACTTATGTATGAAAATTTAATAGCCGACTATAAGATCCAATTTCTCCATTTTACAAGACAGTATTAATTAGTGAATTTACTTGTGATGTTACAATAATTGTAACAGGATAAAAGATAAAAAAAGTGTTCAATTAATAATCACCAATTTAACCAGCCATCGTAAGGAAAATGCTCTTCTGTGGTATTCAATTACTTTTTATACTAACAAATAAAAATAAAGGAAAAGAGAAATAAAGGCAGCAGATGAAAGTCTAAGAAATACATAAACATTAAAATCAGGTACTAGATACCATCTCATAAAAGTTTTGATATTTTTCTTTCTATTCTCCAAAGTAGGCATTCCATAGTATAATAAAAATTAGTTTCCTTATTCCCTTTTCAGGGCATGGAATTTGATTATATTTCGAATGTGCTGTATATTTTAAATAAACAAGTTCATAACTATGTTTAATTGTTCTTAACTAAGTTTCTTTTCCCAGAAAACCGTATAAATAATTTTAACTCATTCTTTGTGTTATTTACTTGATTTTTGACATATAAATGATTCAAATACATATTTAATAATTTTTTCTGTTCCAAATAGAACTCAGCAAAGAAATATAAATGAATGAAAATTACAAAAATTGAATATGTACAATAAACAAAAAATCATAAAACCTTTTTCTGAAACACAACCAACATGCCTCCGACTTGTTAACATATCTTTTAATTTAATCCATTTGTTATGGTACCAACTGTAGAACTCAATTGAAGAAAAGGGATTGCCATTTACTCCTCTTCCACCAACGCAGAATATTACACCTGAAATAAATAATTTTATCTTAAATCAGAACAAAGTAATCTTTTATGAGAAAATTAGTTTAAATGGATTAAAACATACCCTTTTTTTGGTTAAACACAAGGGTTATTTGGAAAATGGTTCAAAGATTTTTAAGAGTAGTCAGAAAGCAGAAACAGATTTTGAAGAAGAACCCTTTCTATAAACCTCAATATCACATCAGCAGACATAAGCAACAAATGACGGAAAAATAACCAAAAAAGTCACTTTGCAGGTTGATGCAATTTTCCACAATTCTTAGTGTGTAGTGGGTAAATGAGACAGAATTATAACTAATGCACTTATCTATCATGGAACTGAGATTATTACCTCCTGTTCTTTACAATACAGCAAAAAATATTGTACAGCATCTCCATGATAATGTTAAATACACTGAATACCAATGTTGTGAGGCATTTTCTGGTAACAGGATAATTATGTGCTTTTCTATACTGCGATCATAGTTTTTGGCATGCTGAATGCAAAAATCAATTCTGCAATTATGACTTTTACAAGATTTTGAGAAACAAAAATATCCAAAATCTTGAAATAATGCCCTAAAAAACTACAGAACCTGCCATTAAGCTTGATAGATAACATAACAGGCTAAATTTCATACTTGTATAAAAATATGCAAATCAAAATATTATTAACAGAGTTCAGCTAAAAAGTCAAAATAATTCAACAAAAGAAAAAAAAATTCAGTTACCAGCATAACTTTTTCTTGGCTGTGTTCTTTCGGTGACAGGTAAATGTGATGTTGGTAAATGGCTTACTTGCCACATTTGGTAATGCTTGGCTTCATCTAGAAGATCTCGACAGTCCAGATTTTTACGAACTAATGAATCTGATTCTACATACATTCGTAGGTATGCTAAAGGCATGAGAGGAAGCCGAACCTTTGGAAGTAATTTAGACAGTAGATTTTTCCTTTTATCAGGATCTAATTTTACCCACAACATTAAAGCCTCATAAACCTGCAAATAAATTTTTATTTGACAACAAATATTTGAATATAATAAGTTATGAGACAGGAAATACATAGGCAGCATGTATAAAAGCTCACATATTTTTTACTTCTACAAACAGAAAAAGAAAGAAAACATGCAAGGTAATAATTTGCTTTTCAGCAGAATTTAGTTTTATCTAGAAAAGACAAAGTATTTATTCTTTGTGATTTTCTTTAGTATTTTGAAAAGAAATATATTTTAAATGATATACAATTTCATAGAAAAAATGCATGGTGCTCTGATATAGTATAAGAATATAACTAAATTATATAGAAATAAAAATGGGAGAAGCATATTCAATTGTAAAAATAACTAAAAAATCAGCAGAAAAGTCCTGAGATGAATATAGGCTATTTATTAGAAAAAAAAAGTATTTTTATAACAACCAGCAAATTATAGAAAATATCTGTAACACTCAAGATATGGTTTAATTTTAATATACATAACTATGCTGCAAAACAAACAAGAAAAAGACTCATTTTCTTCTCACCTCTACTTCATCATTAACAAATAAATCGTCAGCTGATAGAAGTTCTTCTAAATGCTTGTCTGAGATATATACAAAATCATTATCTGGAACAACTTTGTTAAAATTATATTTTATGAAGGAGTCAGCCCTTTTGACTAAGCTTGACTGTCCAAAGCTTTCAGCCGTTTCTCTTATTCTACAAACGGTGCATTCGTCAAAACATGAACTTATGTAGTCGCAACAGGCTTCAGCTAAATAATCAAACTGAAGAACTGATGAAGCTTTCAACAATTTCTGGGCATTTGATCCATTAATATTCACTTTTCCAGTATATGCAAATTTTATGAGCATTTCCATTGTTACCTCATCAATATCTTTAATAGTTATCACACTTTGCTTGCTTTCTGCTAAGGGTGAGGTGAACATGGCTTGAAAGTATGGACTGCAACTGGCTAATACGTTACGATGGCATTTAAATGATTTACTTTGCACTTGAATAACTACATCACATAAAATTTCATTCTGGAGAAATTCAAAGAGTTTATTAAAGGATGTTTGTAACACCCTAGGAATTTCTGTTGTTTCTTTGGATTCAATCAATATGTCTCCCATTGTATGGCATATAGACAGACAGATGAGCTATATTCTAGGAAATCTATAAAGAAATAAAATATTGATATTGAATGCAATGCTATTTCAGGGAAAGATAAAAAATACATAACTTTTAGCAACAGCATGTAAGGAAAATGAGGGTGAATTAAATTTCAACAATAAAAAGTTAATAATGCAAGTTTTCAACAAAGTTTTCTAATAATATGCAAGTTAGTCATATTTTTTTAAAGGTGATTAAAAAAGAATCAACATTTGTACTGCATATTATCTTTTGTTAGATAAAGCTACTTTCTAGTTGTGTGTACCTATTACATGTCAAATTCCAAGTGATTATTTGAAATAAACAAAGAGAAACTGGTGTATTTAATTTTTATGCAAAAGCCCTTTCTTTATAAAAGTAACACCATGCCCCTCCCTCAAAAATAAACAACAAAAAAAAATCATTAAAAATAAAAATGACAGGAAATTTCCTAGCTTGATATATCAAAAATATTTAAGCTTGATATATCAAAAATATCAAAAAATTTAGCTTGAAAATATTTTTTGATGATGATATTTTACAATTTTACAAATAGTTTTCAATTATTATGCAAGGTGTTAGTTTGAAGCATTAACATTTTGCTATGGTATGGCTATATAGAATCAATCAATAGGAATATAAATTAGGGGTGGACAAGATTAACGCAGAAAGATTAACTGTTATTTTTTTATAAATTAATGAATAATTTGAATGATCTATATTGATATAAGTATTAGCAAGTGTATATGAGAATCTGTTTAGATTGAATGGATTGTAATTTACATAATAAAAAAGCAATTTGTTAGCTTATATATATTTAATAAGTATAAGAACATAATTATGGCTGTAGGTATGAGTAATAATAAAAAATGGTGAAAAAAACTTTCCTCAAGAACAGAATTAAAAAGGAATATACATCTTGACAGGAACTGGAAAGGTTTTTAGTAACAAGAATATTCTTTGGATTTGAAACATATTTGAGGAAACGTGAAACATATTTTCTAAGGAATAAATATGGTTTAGCTACTAGCAAGAACAGTAAACTATCTTGATCACAGTTGCCAAAAGAAAATTTTCTCTGTTCAACATTCTAAGAAAGTAGTTTTTCAATGAAGTCTAATTAATTGTTGACTTTGAATTACAGAAACAAAGTAACTCACCATAAATCTTATGGGCAAAAAAAAAAAAAAAAAAAAAAGTGCCTGAGATAGTTAGAAAAGGTGTAACAGAAGAATGTTACAGCTATTTTAATTGTAGAGTTCATGCAATAATCTGCATATTGATAGTACATTTAATAATTGGAGAATGAATACAATCTCTAAAGTTGAAAAAGCTATCCAAGTCATGAAAATTAAATATTTATATAAAACAGTCTTTGATTACACGAGAAATAGTTGTGGATTTTTTTAATGATTTTTACTTTTTATAATTTTAAGGAAGTAGACAAATTTTAATCTATTTTCATCATTTTTTTTTCAAAGACATGATGAGCATGGTGTAACACAACATACCAAATAAGAAGGAAGAAAGTAGAAAGAAGAGACTGTGATAAAGTTTTTTTTTTTAGTTTATATAGCTTTAGAAAGAAATTTCCTGATACCATGTTTGAGGAAAAATAATAGCCTGTACAACGTAAAAGTTAAAGTGAAGCTGGAATTAAAGTTATTAAGAAATAATTCTAATTAATGAATGAATTAATTAATGAATGAAGATTAATTAGAAATTATTACAGTCCCCACCCCACACACACACAAGCCTTGCATGATGGCTGGGCTCTTGCTTTTATAAGATATTCTGTGAGGATGGAGCAGCTTGATAAAAATGTTTAAGCTATTTTAAAAACCTAATTGGTCATGGCTTGAAACAATTATTCAATATGCAAAATAGCGACAAAATAATTACAAACGTACAAAAATTCAAATGCAATCGAATAATTAACATGAAGAAATAACAGTAAAAACAGATTTTTATAATATATTTTGATTTAAAAAAATAACTGTATCATAAAATAAAATTATTTTACAAGATATTATTTTGTGTACTCAGTTGGAAAGAAAGCCTTGCTCCATGAGGTTGAAACAGTTTGTAAATTTTTTAACAACTTTTAACAGGAAAAAGTTCTCATTATTTGCAAAAACAAATGAAATGCAAATATGCAATAAAATATATGACAATAAAGTCAACTTTTACAAAATACACAAACAAAAAAAAAAGACATGTTTCAAAATGGAGAAAAATATTTTTTTAATTGTCATTTTTTGGTTTAACACCAGTAACACAAGCATCATTATTCTAGTAGAATGTTCAAAGAACAGGAATAGTCCACAAGTATGGGAAAAATGGACATTGGCATTGTGTTTTGTTTGTATTTTCCAATGACAGAAAATCATTAGGCAATACAGAATAGTAAACTGCATAGGGGCAGTATAGCAGATAAGTTTTGTCATTTCTCCTTTGGACAATATGAAAAAAGTAATCAGGTAAGAATAAGTTCTCCATGGCAAATTAATTTTGAATGGCCGGATTCTTAAAGAGAAAAATAAATGGAATGGCATTTTATAATTTTTTAAATTTATTTTTTCACAGATTTCATTGTTTATTCATACCTCAATGTGAGTTTTTCTGAAAAATGGAAACATCTTAATTTAGAAACATGTACAATTAGGGCGGGTTGCCTTACCAAAGAACTTGGTTTATTAATTTAATGAGTTCTTTCAGAATATTGTTTCATTTCATATGAGATTTTAAAAAAGAGGGATCAATTTTCTTGTATTAGAATAATTAAATTCTTAATAAACAGCAAGATCAACTGGATTCAAATTTATTTTTTTGAAATAAACCCTCATATTTTATTTTTGTTAAGAAAGTCTATTGCTCTTTGTAAAGCTATATTTGGAGCTACGTGAGCAGGTTCATGACTATTATTTGAATCAAAGATAATCATAAAGTAAAATGCCAAAAGCAAGTATGTTGGAGGATATTTAGTTATTGAATGAGGAGTTAAATTATATTGATTAGCAACTTGTTCTAGAAATTTTGTCCATGGAGCTTTATTGGATGAAGAATTTATTTAATATTTAATTCACGTTACTAACTAAAAAAGATGAGCTGAAAAAAAGATGCTTAATATAACACTTTTTAAAGAATTTTTTGAATAGAAGAACAAAAGCAGCATTTCAATTAGTTAATAGTTTTACAGGACCTTGAATTTGGAAAATTCATTATAAAATATTCATAATTTTCATTATTTGATGGAAAAGTCCAAACATATCTTGATGTAAGGTTAACTACAATAAGTAGATTTCTTTTTTTCTTTCTTGCTGAATTATAGTAGTCAAAGCCTTTAACAATGACATCACAGATGCATTCAAAAGGTTTCTGAGTGGGAGGCACATGTTATAACAAACCTAATCTTTTTTTTTTTCTTCTTTTATTATTAATTTGGCATACAGGACAATGTTTCACAAATATCAGAAGTAATACTAAGCCAATAATATTGAGGAATCATTAAATTAATCATTTTTTTTAACACCAGGATGACCAAATTGTCGATGGATTTGATTTAATAATTTAAATCTTAAGGTGAAGATAATTATTTTATACAAATTTTTCTTTTTAATTACTATGGCATTTTTGAATTCATGGTACTTAGATCTACATAAATTATCATTCTTTTGTTGAATTTTGATTTCATTAATATCAAGTAAGTGCAGTGATTGTTGAAAATAATGAGCAACAAGATAACATATTGCTGTCAATATTATTAGAGACATTTCAATATTTAATTTTTTCATAGATAAATATACTTGTTTTAAGGACCAACAGAATAACTGACTGCTTAAGTTTTTAATAGTTTTTAGCTAAACAAAAGCCACATGATTAGTATAAATGACAAATTTTTTACCATTAGCATAGTAACAAAATTTATTTAAAGTATCAACTATAGCAAGACATTCTAATGCTGAAATTGCATAAGTATTTTCACAACCTCTTAAAAGTTTTGAAATGACAGGTTATTGTGTGTAGCCTACCATTTCATCATCAGGCTGTTTCAATATAACTACAACACTCTTTTGTGGTGCATCATCAAAAACATGCCAGTTTACATCAGGATTATATAATTTCATAACAAGTTCTTTTATTAGTATTTCCCTTAATTTTTCAAAAATATTTGGCATTGATCAAACCATTTAAATTTAACAACTTTTTTCAATCTCATTTAAAGGATATCTAAGTTTAGCACATTCTGGAATAAATTTATTATAAGTATGAACAGAACCTAGGAACTTTGACATTCTTTTACATTGGTAGAATTTCTAAATCTTTTCACAGTTTCTATGTTAGCATTGTTAGGGGAAACTTTACCTTGTTCAATTTCATAATCTAGTTTCAAATTTTACTATTCAGATAAAGATAACATCAAAATAATTGCAAGTAAAATTTAATTTTGTATTTGGTTGATATTCTTTGAAATTATCTATTGTAAACTACAGAGGATATTTTAATGTCAAAGAGTAGGTAATCTACACTTTTCATATAAGCCATAATCTGTGTAGAAAACAAGTTTTTCAGCATCTTTTAGATGAATAGCTATATAATAATAACCTGAAGTCAAACTTAAAGACAATTTTTTTGTTTTCGATAATTTACCTAAATGGCTATCTCTATTATACAGGGAAAGGCTCAGAATCTGACTTGCACGCAGTATTCAATTTCTTTAAATCTATGCATAATTGAATTTTTTAACTTAATCACTCTTAAAAGTTAAAGTTACAGGAAAGGAACAAAGATTACTGCATTCTTTTCTTATACCTGCTCTTAATAATTCTTCACTTTGCCTCTTTTATTGCTTATGCTTCAACAGAAGTACAATAAAGCATCAGGCTAACTAGCAAATCAGAGTTAAGCTGATGTGCTAGTTAGTTAGACTATTCTTTAAAGTCCGACACTGAGTTCACCTGCATCATGCTGGTCCTTAGCAAAAACACAACCATATGTTTTAATTAATTCTTTTAAGTTCCTTCTTAAATTCATACTTATCCACTATGACAGTCTGGAGTATGAAATTTTTTTTAGAATAGTGGGAATTGACAATTCCTCCCCCCCTAAAATATGCAAAGAATATACTAATTACAGTTATCATTTTCAAGTAATTCAAATCTTTATCATTTTGATGCATATTTTGGAATCTGCAGTTTAAAGGTTATATTTTGAAACTGAGGTAGGTAAAGTATGATATAAAACATACAAAGCTACTTTTTGCGAAAATATACCAATTTTTAGGAGAAAAAAAATATATTCATGTCCTTTGTAGGTTAATTGTAACCTGAGTTTCCTCTATAATTATGCTTGGGGAATGAGTCATTTTCAGATGAAGTTTCATACCAAAACATTTTGTTATGATGGAAATTGCAAAGCCAGTATCTAAAATGCATGGTAGGAGTTTATTTTCATACTATCCGAATACTTTTAATAATTGTCAATTTTGAATTTCGCTTTTGGAGAGTCAATATTAAATCAAACAGAATTAGGAGGGTTTAATAACTTAAATTTCAAAATTTATACCACATAATAAAATTAGCAAAATTTTTACAAAAATAAAATATTTTTTCTATTTTTCAGATGTAAAAACGTCAAAGTCAAAAGATTTTATTATGACATAAATAATCTGATATAATAATCATAAACATGTATTAATTTTTAGCATTTAAGTTAAAATGTTTAAAAAAATGTTCAAATTATTTTTGACACTATTTAAAGCAGATACAATATTTATTTATTTGCTCTTTTTGCACAAAATACTAATTGGAGAAGATGCTTGTTGATCATTTATATTTCCTCTCCATTTCACACATTTTTCATTGACTTTTTAAAGAGTGATCCCTTTTATTAATGTGCTTTTCTTGTGCATGCACAATCAAATGCTCAAAGAAGAAAATTTTGTATTTTTTTTTTTTCCCATTTGAGGAACACTGATGGCCTAATTCTTTGAAATGGAAAGTATTTCTATGAAACTGAGGGCGCTGAAACTCGAAGAATACACTATTAAAAATCAGTGATGAGAAACTTCGACAAAGTTTGAAAAATATGTCAAGAACAAATGGTTAAACTGCCACTAGATGTAGAAGTTATAATAATTATTAATATTGGAGATGCCATAAAGAGAACATTTTCAACAGCAGAAGAAACCAGTAACAAACAGCAAGTATTGAAATTTAGGAGTGTCAAAATTCATTGGGTTTTTCTGCAAAGGTTTCTCCAATCGATTTTTTGTAAAACATAAGTTTGATTTCAAAAGAAGCATGCACAGAGTTCATCAATGATTTTTCTTAATCAAATAGTCCAATTTTTATTTATTATCAAAATTCTTTATCAAAGCTATGGTGAGCACAGAACAGGAAACCAAAGAAGAAAGCAGGAAGAAGCATTTTGAGCGTAAAAGTTTTAGAAAGGAATTTGCTGATACCATGTTTTGATCAATGTTTGGAAAAAAGTAACCCACACAAATTAGAAGTTGAAGTGAAGCCTGTATTTCAGTGATTAAGATATAATTTTTAGAACATCAATTAATTCCAAACCATTACATTTTATAGTTCATAAGTAAAATATTTCAAACTTAAGGAACTTTTCAAAACAATCTAACATGTTGAACAGATTTTTGACCAATAAAACATACATAGAAAATTATTTCTAAGCCTTTAAAATAAACTTACAATAGGTCAGTAGAATAGA
Source organism: Argiope bruennichi (assembly GCF_947563725.1). Classification (NCBI taxonomy): domain Eukaryota; kingdom Metazoa; phylum Arthropoda; class Arachnida; order Araneae; family Araneidae; genus Argiope; species Argiope bruennichi. The sequence goes on from NC_079163.1 coordinate 17,725,771, forward strand.
TTTCAGTAAATAGCTTTATATCTATGAATCTATGGAGTTCATTTAAATAATAAGGAATTAATTTGTTTACAAAGGAAAAATTATTTTACACATGTTTTAAAATTTTAATCAATGTCTCATTTATAATTGAATCAGCAGTTTAAAGAAATGAACAAGCATATGAAAATCAAAATGCATGAAATGTGTTATTGTTTGATGTAAAAAAGAATAAAGTCCACTAGTAAGCCAGTAGCCCCCCCCCCCCCCAAATTTCTCTGTGAAGTCAGTTTGGGATCCATCCTTTTCTTTAAACTGCTTGTTTAATTGTCAAAATGACACTTTCATACAGCATTTTTTTAAAGGATGTTGTCTCAATAAACAAGCTTTGAAGAGCTGCAAAATGCATTCTATGTTACAATGACTCACTAAGACAGGGCAGCTGAACAGAAACAGCAATAGGAACCCTAAAGAACAGATTTATAGCTTATCATGGACATATGACAGCTAGAAAGCAATGATCCGCAGGGAAGCAACTAACTATAATAAACTTAAAAATTTAATAGTTTTACTTTTAGAGAACCCTTTTACTGCTGTTTTACCTTTTTTTAAAGATTTTAATGCTTTGCTGTTTTATGTAACTTTATTTATTATATTGAAATATACCATATCATGACAGATAATAAATTAATCATATAATACTGGGTATTGTACTTAAAACTAATTCCCTATTATCCAACATTTTCATTTAAATCCATCATTGAAATCCCTACATAAAATAGATAACTAATACAACTACATTTATTATCCTTCAGATTTCATATTCTGACAGTAACTTCTTAAGTAGAATTATATTTCAGTAACATTACCGCATATACGACTGGCAGGGGGGGGGGGACACATGAAGTTTATTGAATCCTACAGAATCAACAAACTAATGAAATTTCATACCTCTAACATGTGAAGCTATAATTTGATGCTTAATATTTAAAAAAAAAAAAAAAAAAAAAAACATATTTCTTATGATTTTATAATTGTGTATCTATAAGGATAGAATAAATTAAAAGTTAAAGAATAATATATGGTTATTTAAGAATTTTAAACTTTAATATTTCGAAAACCTTTCCTATGGGAAAAATTTATTGAGGAAACATTTTGTGGGAGAAAATAAATCATGAGTGAAAAAGCCTGCATTTCAGTCATAAAAAGTACAAATCTTTTATATTAATTAAAAATTTCTGCAGTATAATAATGCATCATAGACCATAAACAGAAGATTACATAGGTCTATAAGTTTACATAGGAAGATTACAAAACATTTTTCTTCATTTAAGAGTTTAATGATCAATGAAACAGTGAAATAATTAAAATAACGAGAGAAGACAGAAATTTTTTTTAAAAAAAAAGAGTAGACATTGGATAGAACTTGCACACTGAAAAGCATTAAAATTCATTCACTATGCATAGTTAAGTGATACATCAGAAAGCAGTTTTCTGTTCTTAAATTTACCAAAAAATGAGCTGAGATTTTTACAGCCTTGATTCAGAGCCCAAACAACTGATGACACTTTTTTCTCACTCTTATTCAAGACTCGCCTCCTTTCTTAAAAAATTATTTTTATTTATTTTTTCTCATTCACAACTTTTAATTTTTGCTTTTAAATTGCTCCACTGGAAACAGATCTGGCCCAATAACTTACTTTTTTTTTTTTTTTGTTAAAAACCACTTTTAAAATATATCAACAACTTTCTGAAATATAATTTAGATAATTACAATTAAAAATTTGCAATTACATAGGAGTAAAATTATTAAAAAAATAACTCGTTTGAGAAGTATTACTTTACATCACTACTCATATCTGCCAGTTTATGTGCCACTATAGCTGATATGTAATGTATTTACATGATTTAGAAAACATTATTAATGCTTATAACAGTTAAATAAGAAAATTTAAGAAAATAGAATGATGTGACTAAAATATTCTAGAAACAGTTTCTTATCACAAGGAAGATGAATTTATACATACATGATATATGCATGGAGCCACCCCCCCCCAAAAAAGTTAAACTTTATAAACTAATGAATTATGTCAAACATGAATATCAAAAAGTACAATAAGTATGTTTAAATAATGATATAGATTTATATAGAATTTATATATAAATTACTCAAGGTATTAAAAATGTTGTAAAATTATTATATAAAAGAAAATGAATTAATCTCAAGAATGACCAAATTAAGCTCCAAAAATGGTGAAATCATTTTCTGCAGAAATGTATAATACCTTTTTATTATATATATGTGTGGTTTACAAAGGCAGAAAACAATCTATAGGTAGTTTATTAACAGGTATTTCATAACTTCATAACAACCTGCTTGTTTTAATCAATAATTAATTTGAATTCAAGCAACATAATATTTTTTCACATGCATCAATTATAATATAGTAAAACGATAAGAAGACAAAACGATAAGATAAGTAACATCATAGAAAATTTTAAAATTTCTCACCGATAGTCTCCATATTATGCCTACTATCCTAAAGTCCCATCATAGAATTTCAAAATTATATAGTGGTAATAGAGTTAAAGAAATATATTTGAAAAATAAAAGTCAAATTTTATTGCTTATTTTGACAGAAATAATAAAGGAAGTTTATACTCAGAAGAACAGTTTTTTATAAAGCTAAGCTCATCAATTAAAATAAAAGGTTTTGTACAATGACTTATTCCACTTTCAGTTTGAAAAATAATTTTAAACCAATGACTAGAGCACTACAGAAAAGAATATTAACATACTTCAAATTGAAAACAGAACTAAAAGATGAAAATAATTTTTAAAAGTTGTTTATTTTACGACACTGAAATGAATTACTGCTCATTATGGTTAAATTTAGAGATGTGATGTTTCTATGTTTAATACAGATAAGAATTTAAAAATATGCTTACAAGAAACGCACATAACAAATTTTATAACTTATATTCTATTATGTATTACAACAATTATAATAATACCATAATGTTTTTAATATATGGATCAAACAAATTCTGAAATTAACAAAAATATCATTCTACTCTCATTTTGATTCCAGAAAGTAAAATATTGGTTCTTGTAATTCCAAAAACGGAAGCTGGAGTTTCTTTAACATTTTCTCATGTAACAATTAAATTTTCTCATGTAACAAATAAAATGATTAAATACATAATTTTAACAACTTATGTATTAAGTTGTTAAAATTATGTATGCTCTTAAATACATGAAAATTAAAATCGCTGTAAAAGATAATAAGTCTTTTACAGCGATTTTAATTTTCATGTATTTAAGAGCAGTTATGCCGGTAACGCACGAAGAAAAACCATTAAAATGAAGATATTTTAAAAATACTTATTGTTTAATGCAATAAGTAAAAACCAAAGTTTTCAAAAATTAATAAATCAACATTTACATTTTAGAAAATATAAATTTCTGAAACTCACGAATTCCATTCAATATCAAGAATTTAATGTATCCTTCAACACCAAAACAAAATTCTAGCGATTTTCCCCGCCGAAAACACAGCTGTTCGACTACCAACAACGCTATTTCCCGCACGGCTCTTGACTCTTTACGCAAGTGCACGGGGTGATTTTGAGCAAATGGGAAACGAGAATTAGATGACGCACGATGACTCAATTTATTGGCCACTTTGTTGTCCAAGTGAATGCAATATTGTTTTTTTGAGTTGCAAAAATGAGTGCACATTTAGGAAAATGTGTTTGATTAATGAATTATTTTGAACAACGAATATATAGCTTTGTCAATGATCTTCATAAGTCATTCATATAATTCTTAAACTGCATTTTCAAAAGCGGGAAGGATGTGTATTTATAAAGGATTGTCTTGTCATTTTTCGTATCTTTTCTGAACAAATAAAAAGAAATGATAATGAGAAATAAAAAAATGAGAAATTCTTAAAAACTTTTAAATTTATATACGTAGGAGAAAAGAAATATCACATTTAAGCCACAAACATTGATTAGAAATACCATAAAAAAATGCTTTTGTACTGAGGGCACAGTGGATAAGTAGTAAGTCACATTTGTTTCTTATGGCCGTATTCATCAACCATTGTTAAACATCAGCTGATGAGTGATGTTTAACAATGGTTGATGTTAACATCAACTCAAATTAACATCAACTCAATTAACATCGTGCAAATTATGTTTAAATTCACTGCTTAGTGGTGAAATCGGTATTCTCAAGACCAAACCTATTGTTAAATTCCCCCTCGTTTGCGTTATTTTTTGATCAGCGAACTTCGAATGATCAAATTCTGATAAACTGTTTTTTGGTCGTAATTTCCGACTTGTGATGATTTCGAGATGATAGAATAATAGAGTCTAACGTCATTGATTTCCTGTACTTAATCTGGAATTGATAGTTTTTGCTTATTACACGAAATTCGTTAAAACAGTTCTTCGAAGAAAATAAAAATTATGTTTGAATTTTATCTAAGATAATTTATTAAACATTCTTGCTTTGAAGTTAACCCCAGAATTATACTATCGTATATTCTTAATTATAGCATGATTTTTTTTAAAAGTAAAATTGATCCATGAAAATGTTTTAAAGTTTTATTAAATTCTACAAAATTTTGCTGTTAGATTTTAATTAAAATTAATTTAATTATCTATCACCAACGTAGAGTTTAATATTTTTGAATCATGCATGTAACTGGTCATAAATTTCAAAGTTGTATATCATCCCCCAAAACTGATATACTTGGAATGTCTGTGTTAAAAGTTATTATATAAAAACGAATAATCCATTGCTATATATAAGCAAAAAACATGAAGCCATATTTATGTATTCAAAAGTTTTTAAAATATTATTTTGTAGCACTGTACACTTCAGCTATAAAATTTATTAAATATTCTTATACTACTTTCAGTATAAATTTTAGTTTCACATCAATAACAAATTTTGTGGATTTCTATTGTTTTGGAAGCGATAATTAATTTATGTCTGGTAATGGGTTCACAGTATTGATTTTTGTGCTATAAAAAATTTCCTGTATGATCTATTTCCATGGCTTCCACTAATTATAATTTTTCTAACATTAATAAATAAGTTCTTTAAATATCATGTTATATCGTACATTTCATTGCTTAGTGGTTAAAAAAATAATATATGTCATTTTATAAAAAAGTAAATTTCTATCAGATTTACTATGTATTTTTCATTTCCAGTTCTTATAAAATTGCAGGAATTTTTTATTTTAAACTTTGGCGCTGCATGGATATTTTCTCAAAGCTTTTTTCTGTAATGTATTTCTACGTTTATATATTATATCTTAATATATTTAATATATTGTATTCATTATGATTTTTGTTGTAGAAATTAGTTTTCAGTTATTGCTTCAATGGGAAAAATATGCATATTATTTATAAAAATTTGTTTAACATTTGTACACTGAAAATATTTATATCTGTTTATGTAATAAGCAATTTCATAAATCAATACATTCATCTGTAAAAAATTGAATTTTACAGAGAAATTAGTTCATATTACAAATAATGTGTAATGAGTACAGAAGCAATAGGCAAGTAAATGTTTTTTGAATATTAACTCAAGTTCTGAAAAAAAAAAAAAAAAATCTGGTTATTTTTACAAAAAAAAAAAAAAAAAAAAAAAAGGTGAAGTGATTTTCGAAGAGTAAGTGATCAGTTCTTATTTCAAGATTAAACATGAAGTTTATACATACAAATATAAATATTTAAATATTATGCTCAAGTTATTTCAAATATTTTTTAATTAAAATTTTTTTCAAGTTATTAAGAAATTTCTATCAGGATTCAGAATATAATATTCTGGAATTTAAATGAGGTGTAAAGATAATTGAAAATTTCCTTGTATGAAGCAATGACATTTACAAATAATTTTTAACATTGTTTATGTTGTATTGAAAATATAATATACAGTTTAAAATCAATAGTAAAGTTTTCAAATGACCGAAAGGAAATAATGCATAAATTTATCTAATCAATAAGCAATTTATGAAACATCTTTTTTGAAGTTCTAATGTCTCTCAGAAAAAAATATGAAGAAAAACTAATTTTCAATAAGTTTAAGAGAAAGAAGAAATTTTGCATTAGTCTCACAAATTCAGTGACACAAGAAAGCAAAATTTGGGCAATAAATGAAATTATAAGACATAGATTTTTTTCATTACAGGAAAAAGGAGGTGAAAAGAAAAAATGCATTGGAAAGAATTAGAGTGTAAGAATTCACTACTATTATAGAAAAGTTTGCATGGCCCCAGTATTTTGGCTGCAGGTTTCGTATATTTTAAATGACTGTTATATCTCCTGTAATTGAAAGAACTTAAAACATTTTTAGTTGGATTTATTGTAAAAGAAAGGGAAAAAGTCTGACATTTGAGAAAGCAGTTATGTTCACGTACAGATCACATAATTAGAAGCTTTCACAGTGTGATGAAGAGACAAATTGAAAGAAACCATAGATGAAGAAAAATACAACAAAGGAAATGTACAAAAATTTACAAGTGAAGAAGATAGCACGGTAAAAGTTAATTTATGCAAGTCAACTGAAATTTAAATTCTTGAGCTTTGATTGTGAAATATGTGAATCTTATTCAGGTTAAAGTTTAAACCATAATCTAAGAATTCTAAAAGAATTATAAGCAATTCCTTCATTTTAATTTTTATTATCAACTCTGTGCGGGTTGAGGTTCGAACTCGCAACGTTTGGGTTCGTAGCCGAGTAACATAACCACTAGACAAAAGAGTACTCTCTTCTCCGGAAGTTGTTATCTGGCTTATAATGTTACCACCACAATAGTCCCCCACCAGTGAGTCGGTAGAGTTTATCGCGCCAGTTATGGCGAGCGACGAACGTGATTATCGCGCCAAGCGTTATGGCGAGCGACGAACGTTGTTATCGCGCCACGTGTTATGGCGGGCGACGGCGAGTGTGTGTGAGTGGTTGCTGCCGGTAGATGGAGCCACGACAGCAGAATGAAGGATGCGGTTGTTCAGAACCAGGGTCACCAATGTGCGGGTTGAGGTTCGAACTCGCAACGTTTGGGTTCGTAGCCGAGTAACATAACCACTAGACAAAAGAGTACTCTCTTCTCCGGAAGTTGTTATCTGGCTTATAATGTTACCACCACAACTCTATTTTTTAAAACCAAACTCAACATTTTCTTTTTTAATTTAGTTAAAATAATTAATTTCTTTACAAAATCTGCAAATACCTTGCTACTCATTTAGTTTTTGTAAATAAAATAGACTAATATTTAAATTAAAATATTTTATGTAAAATGGATAGCTGCATTTGTCTCCTCTGGTTAATTTTTCTTTAAATTATCATAAAATTAAAATTGTGGAGTGCTCATTTTCCCTTATCTTATTTTTATACTCAAAGTACATCAAAATATCTTACTACAAACCAATGCAGGTATTTTATATAATAAATTGAAAATTAAACTCATTACAAATACATACCCAATTATTTTACATTACTATTTATTATTATTTTTTGCAGTACTAAAGCTTTTCATTTTCATTTTCAATCTATGCAGCTTATATTGATATTTTAAACCTTTCATATACCAATGTTACATTGTTTTTATATTCTAAATATAAAAATTATTTTTATATATATGAACCATTAACAAAATATTTCCATATGTATTAGGGTAGGAAAAATTTAATAGACATCTAATATTGTTATTATTCTTAGTTGTTTAAAGTTTTTTTAATCGATATGCTCTGGCAAATTTATTTTTAAAAAGTTGAATTACAAGCCTATTTATATTTGTATTAAAAAATTCAGATATAAATGGTAACCATATAATCTAAATTTTCATAACTATTCTATTTGAGAAGAAATTTGGAAATAATTTTAAATTAATAATAAGATTCGTTGTAGTCAAAACAACTTACTGTCATAAAAATTGATTTATTTAGCAAACAATAAAACAATGCCCTATTTAGCAATAAATTTGCAACTTTTGATTTTTCAGAAAAAGAGCTCCGTTTTGAGATTACATAAAAGCCAAAAAGATGAACTTTCTTGCCAAGAATTCTGAAAATATTATAAGAAAAATTTGTTCTGTATCTGATTTTTTATATTTTTAAACCACCTGGAGAACGCTGTTGGCAAATCTTAGTAGATTTAATGGGCACGATCATCGCGCATTCTATTGATTCGAGGGGACTTTGGAAATTAGAATTAATGTGCAGCTAAGATCTCTAAAAAAATATTATTTTAAGTAATTTTAATATGCCTCTTTGACGTTACAGGAAGACTGTTTTGAAAGGATTCTGCCAAGAATTTTGAAAATATTATAAGAAAAATTTGTTCTATATCCGATTTTTTAGATTTTTAAACCACCTGGAGAACGCTGTTGGCAAATCTTAGTAGATTTAATGGGCCCGAATACCGCGCATTCTATTGATTCGAGGGGAGTTTGGAAATTAGAACTCAAGAATTTCCGACTATGAAGCTGAAATTCTACGTTCAGAACTATCGTGATTTCTCACAATGATGAACAGCTGATATTAAAATTATGTGCGGCTAAGATCTCTAAAAAAATATTATTTTAAGTAATTTATTATATGCCTCTTTGAAGTTACAGGAAGACTGTTTTGAAAGGACTCTGTAATGTTAAATCTTTATCATATTAGGAAGAATACACCTTTGAACGGAGCCCGTAATCATAGTCTCCGAAACTTCCTCACCACTTCATCATGAGGAAACCTGATTTCCGTTCAGATTTAACGTTCCCCAGTCTTACATCATACCGCGGATCATCATAGTAATAGTTTCAGACCCAGAATCTTCCGCTCTTAAAATTGAGATCTTATCACAGGGGCCATTGGAGTTCCTTTTAGTAGAAACTCCATAAAGATTGAATAAAACGATATTGTGCATTTCGCAGAATGCTATCTGAATGAATGAGTAAATTCACAAGAATGTTTCCTGCCAGCATACTTCGATGGAAAAAAGCTTTGCATAATTATTATTTTAAACGATTTATTTAATTGCTTTTGATTAAACATGTTTACAAAATATAATTAGAGGAAAGTGAAAATGGAGACCATACATTTTTTGAAATAATCATTTCCTTTTGTATAAAACAATTAGAAAAATTTATATATGCATTTTATTGTAACATTTTAAGGCAATCCTATAAATTAAGATTGCTACAAGTCTTCAGATTCATTCCCACATAGATACAGTTTTAATAATACTTACTTTCCTATAAACACAAAATTTTGTACAATATTTCCAGGACTTTGTTCGATATTCTGAATACTGGACAGTATTACGAAGCTGTCGTAACAATATTGTTGGGCATTTTGTGCTAATACAGGCAGAATTCATACACAAACAAGATATTATACCAAAAGAAATCCAAGCATAATTGGAGCAAACTACAGGGTGTCCCACAAGGTATGCAGCGTCTAATATTTACAGATTCCTATAGAACACGCCAAGACAAGTATTTTGATGTATAACATGTGGGGTCCCCGAATATAGCGTCATAATCTAATTACACGAAGAACGTTAATTACGAATCCTACAGTTTGTATTCCAATTTACAATGTATACGGCGATTGCACAACATGAAAATTTGACTATGAAAATCTATGGCAACTAATGAGAGGAAAAGCGTATCTGCAAGTGAATATGCAAATTCTCGCTTCGGCATATAAGGCTAGAAAACAGGTTTGAAAAGAATGAATCGCAAGTTACTCGCTAAGAAATTACTGTGCACTATCGGGGCTCCGAGAAGAGTGCTTTCTCTTCTAAAACTTTTATTGCTCTCTTCGTTCTCAGAGGCCCCGGTAGTATACGTAATCGTTGTGGTTCTGAAATGAGCAAATATTCGATTGAGCATCGTGTTTCCATGGTGATGATTTATCATGAATTGCAATCACCAGCGGCTGTGGTGAAAAAATTCGGCAATCACCACAACGTACACGGCACGATGACCAAAATAAGGCTCGAAAGGTTTAAGGAGACCGGCCTGTGTTGGACAATATGCAAACGTTGGGGGAAAAAAGAGATGCGTGCAAAAACTGAAGCTAATGTTCAGAAAGTAAGTGTGAAGGAAAGTAACTTCGGGACGATAAGAGTCACGACAAATCAACATGTTCAAAAGCGCGATGTATCAGATAATGAAGAGAGATGCGGCTTCAGAACACAAGCTTCACACCTCAATTAAACTATGACGCTACATTCGGGGACTTCGCATGTTTTGCATCAAAATATTTGTTTTGATGTATTCTATCCGAATCTGTAAATATTAAGACGCTGCATACCTTGTGGAACACTCTGTATTTCGATAACAGCAAAGGAATCGAAAATTTGAAATCTCTAAAATATAATTATTGCTGTTTTTCTTTTCTTTTCTTCTAATTTTTAAACAAAAAAAAGGAGTTTTAATATATCATTAATTTTATTTACAATGAATTTGTATAAATATAATTCTAATAGAGATAAAAAAAAGCTGAAATTTTTTCTGAGCATACATTAAATTTAGATTTAATTTTTTCAGCACAAGGATTTAACATTAATTACAACATTAACTGCAATTTTAGCCTTCCATATGTTTTTTTCATGTTATAAAAATAATACCTTTGCTGCAGAAGAATGAAAGAATTATGTTTACTTTTCTATCTGCGAAGTTATTTGCGGCAATGAAAGATTGATTTTATTCAAACCATCATAGAAATTGGAGCAATCGTATATTTCTCAATACCCGAATTATCTTAGTACGTCAAAGTATCTGAGAAAATCTTAATTTAGTATTTCAATGAGGAGTGAATCAAAAAATTTCAACAAATTACATTTGTAATATATCATTGAAGATAAGGCAATTATAAAACAATAAATAAATTTAATAAAAGCAATTTTTAAAAACTCAATTTCATTTGTGTATTTAAAATTCGGATTCCTTAATTTAATTATTTGTATTTTAGCATACAGTTAATAATTCATTTATATAAATAATGTAGAGCTTTGTAATCAATTATTCCTTAAATTTATTATCAGATTCCATTACTCGTATGGAATCCAAAGTTATTTAAACTAACTGATTATTCAATAACTAAATCCTAGAATATTAAAATAATGTCATCGAGAAAATATAAGTGGAAAAGAGGTAATTTTAGTTCATATTCCAACACACAATTTCATTGATAGATTGATCTTTGTGGTTACTCATAACGTTTGAGCATATGATACCGCCTTTACGTAAGCACCCATTTACTTTGAAAAATAAGATTATTTAAAAAAATTTAATAAACAGAGACTAATTGATGAAGGAACAACATAAGTGTGAAGTAATTTAGGTTTCTTAAGGATAAGATAATTGTTAACATTTTCGAAGGATTTCGGATAGTTAAATAAATAAATAGATATACTATATTCTTCACATCGAACTGAAATTTTAACTCACTCTTACAAAAGTAGACAGACGTATTGACAATGGGCAATAGAAGTTTTTCATATATGCTACCATCCATCGGGTACAATTTTTGAATAGGAATGATTAACAATCGAATTCTGAAAAACGTCAGCACTTCAAAAGCAATTTTCTCCCTCACTTTTAGATGAGTTGTATTGTCTTGGAGGCTTTGATTGTGAAGTCGTTGTAAGTTTTATTTTTAATGAATATTGACATGAGACTTTGTACTGATTGTTTTAAAATACAGCATATCTAGAACAACATTCATATTTCAATTTTCATGGAAGTTTAAGAATTGACGAAATATTTCTGAAGAATGATTTAACACAGTTCTTTTTATTTATATTACTAGCTGACGTTAGCGACCAGCTGCTTTATCAAGAATATTGGTTGTATTTAATTTCAATAAAATCTTTTAGGCAAAACTTCATATTCATTATTTTGGCAACAATCTATTTTTGTTCTCATTAAGTTAATTATACAATGGTCATTCAGACTAAGTTCCCCTTTTGTCAAAAGATGGTGTGAAAAATGCATGAAACGCGAAGGGATAAGCCGGGTAGATTGTAAATATACCTTTCGCTTATGGCAGTTGTAACTTTCCAATCGCTTACATTAGTGTCATTGTAGTGAGTGAAAATGTTGTGTTTCATTTTTTTTCTCCCACCGAATGCAAGGTTAGGTCCACGATGAAGTTTTTTTTAACACATAAAAGATAGGGCCGGAAGAAATCCATCAATTATTGTTCGTAATATTTGTGTAATTAATTTTATTAAAAAGTGAATTGATTAATTTTATTTAGGCTACAAAAATTAGCAGAATATAATAGTGTAAATTAAAAAATAAATCAAAATATTTGAATACTCCTATATGATTCTTTTATATAATTATTTCACATATCATAAAATAGTAACATAAATTAGTTTGAGTTATTTTTATTATTCTCTATTATTTAAGACATTATTACGACTACCATATTTGTTTCTATGTTGTCCATATGTTATCTTTTATAACTGGTGAACGTCATGATTGGAGAGGTGGGAGAAACTATGTTGAAACTTATTGTCATGAACCTGTTGCTGTTTTCAATGCTCAAGCAAAATTTCCCCCTTAAATCTATTATTTTGTCCTTGCAGACTGTTAGGACTTAATATGCAGCATGGACTTACTAAACAGCCCTGACAGTCTAGACGAAACTTTTATTCTAAGTGTACTTGCAGCATGCGGTTTTGGGGTTCTCCAACCTTTTCCATCGCATAACGACGATTTTTATTAAAGCGTGATTATATGATTTTGATTCTTCTTTGGACTAAAACTTTGCCCGAAATTTGTATATATTGCCGCATTGAAGAAAGACAGTCGAATCTCCATGGCCGAATGGTCATGGCACTGGTCTCATGATCAACAGACCTGGGTTCGAATCCTAGAGACAATGCGGTTAATATTATATGTAAATACTTAATTTCTGGAACTTTCTCTGCTTGTATAAAAGCAGAAGATTTGTCAGTTACTGTATTCTCAGTTCTGAGTTGAGTTAATAAATTGGTTTAGCTCTACTTCTTGTGTGCGTCATTGAGTTCAACACTAGAGTATCTACGTGACAATATTACTCCAAAATATCCTTATACTACCTCAGAAAATAAAATAACACTTTTTGAATTTATGAGAAATGATATTCTCATATTCTTCATTACCACCCCCCCCCTTTTTTTTTGCAGAAGTTAATTTTATTTTATCCTTTCACGTTAAGCCGAATAAAAATGCTCATTTTGAAATACACGTAAATAATGTCATTATTATTAATATATTTATTTATTTATGTATTATTAATAATATTTATTTATATATATATATTTTTTATTTTAAGAATTTCTTTCAGAACAGTTTATGGCCAGTGCATTGGAAATACATTAAAAAGTTTTTAAACTAAACTTGATCTGTTAAAATTAAACTTGATTTATTCCATTTTCTTGACAGCCATACATATCATTACGATATTTTACTGACGAATACGTATACAGTTTTAGAAATGTTCTAAATAGCCTTTTATATATAAAAAAAAACGGATATAATTTTAAAATATTCATATTTTCCTCATTCACGCTAACTTTCGTTCTTTTACATCGACGTCTTATTTTTGAGATCGTTTGACTAAAGAGCATCATCAAAGCAAAAGGAGCATCGGCACGTAGAACGATTTGAAAATAAAATATGAAGAAAAAGAGAGAGTTATGTTCGGTTCTTCAGGATCATATTCACGATTATTGATGTAGAATCTTTTCTGAAGCCTGCTTCATATTTCAAGCACTCTGAGCGATCAAAAGCCTAAGCGATAATAGTTCTCGCTCCATGAATTTTGTATGAAGGGTGAGAAAAATATTGGATAAATTATTCCCAAACTTGGCTTTCGGCCCAGAACTTTCAAGTTTCTCGAGATATGGGATAATTTTGTCATCATCTTTGTCAATTTTTTTCTTTCTATAATGGTTTTTCTCAACGATTTTTGCAACATTTTGATTGAACTAAATTCCATTATCAACGTGAAGAATATGTGAAAGATTTATTCAATACGTTATAGAGATATTGCTAACATTTTGGAATGACGAATTTCTAAGACACTGATAGATTTTAATATATGTTAAAGAACGCTTCTAAAAATACAAAAGCTATGTTTTTTTGGAGTGTTACATAAACAACTACCATCGAATTTCAAACAAACACCTGCGTTTCTACCCTGATATTACTCAGCGAATAAATTGGGTTTTTTGCATTACTCAGCTAATTCACAGTAGGTCGCAAGTGGCCAGCCCTTTTTCGGAAAATGTTTTTATTCTTTATTTCTATTTAAATACTCAAGAGATTTAATCACCGAATTGTTCCAATAAAAACTTCAGATAATTAAAATTCTTTTTTTTTGTCGTTAAACAAAATATTTAAAACTGTTTTTCCAGCATCAAAACAAATACAGATTTTCATTAGTGGGGTTGCATTACTTTGCTATTCAAAGCGGATTAAATTATTTGCAAAAACCGCCACGTTATATTAAAAGTAATAAATGTGAACATATATACTGAGAACAAGATTTTAAAAAATTTATTTTGTTCTCGAATGAACAACGAAATTTAAGAAACAGCAAAATTTTATAGAAATCATAATACGAAGAGTTTCTATTGAATAAAATTCATTCTTTAAAGAATTACGAAAACGAACCAGTAAAACTTTTTTTAAAAGCAATCGACATATAATTCTAAAATTTAAAAAAGGAGCTTTTTTTGAAGAGGTCTTAAAATATTTTAATATATAGCAATTCAATTACAAAAATCGAAAGTATTGATCCAAAGTATATTTTAAAGTATCTCTAAGAAAAAAAAATTTGTTTTTAAAGCAGTTGGAAAAACATAGTAGAAATCAAATAAATAATAGCGAAAAGAAAAATCCTTCAAATTGATATAAGTATATTCTGTTTTTGCATAGATTTTTTCAAGAGTTGCAAATGAGAATTACAATAAATAAATAAATAAAATAAAACTCCATGGAATTTAAAATAAAAATAAAAAACTCAAAAGCATTGTTTGAGTTTTTCATATTAAGAAACAAGTATATTTTCATTCATTGAGTAAAATGCCTTTCCATTCTAATTTATACACAGATCTACTGTTGTTAATATCACAATATAGAAAAAGTTAAAAAATATTTTCGAAATAAATATAACTTTTTGTGAAGTTTTGTGCTCAAATTATAATTCTTTCTATTAAAGAAATGATTTGCGCACAGTAATTACTGAATTTCTTTTATAAATAATGCCATGTGGATTTATTTGTCATTTTATTGAATTTAATTTTTACTATTGAGAATGCCAATATTTTAAAATGCACATTTGGGCCAGTTTTTCACAAATGGCTTGTCTGGATTATACTGGAAAGCAATTTTATATTTTATTAGAAAACTTAATTTAAAATATTAAATTTAAAAATTTGACTTTATATAAAGATACAAACATTAAAAAGTATCCATTTTAAAAAGTACCTGTTTCCATGAAAGAAAGAAACATAAGTATTTCAGCCATACAGTATTTTCTTCATATCAGCAATTTTGTGTTGATTCTGAAAGGATAAATTTGAAGTCGAATTCTGAAATATCCTTTTATGCTTATGATGCTCTTTAAAGAAAATTATTCATTTATTCGATACGAAATGTAAACTGGGAACACTTTTCTACAAATTAATTGGTCTCAACCACAAAGCTTGACCGTTATTTTGGTTGTAAGTGTCCATTAACGTTTGGGTTCAGAGAACTGCCATTCTAAGTATTTTCTATTCTAGCTTCAACGATGTCTTAATGACTAATTAACTCCTGGGCTCAACGAACAAAGAACATTGACTCACATATCTCGTGTTTTCTCTGCCATTGGTCGTTTATGTATCATGATTAGTTTAATAGACGGCTAAGTGTGTAAAACCACGGGTTTAATTCAATTGTAAAGACATTTTTGAAAAAAAAAACATTTGATGAGAATTGTTAGAAAATTCTGAAAATTACAGCGAATGTCCGACGAAGTTCGAGTTGGTTAATAGTATTTGGGGAGGAATTATCGTTTGCAAAAATATTTAATTCATTGAAAATCAGGAAATATAATTTTTGAGCGATAAACTTTTCGGGTATGCTAATATTAAAAACTATTAAGAAAAAAACTTTTTTTTTTGAAAAAGATTGCTAAACGATAAAGAAATAAACTGCAATGATAAAGAAATGAAAAACTGTTCCCAGTAAAACATCCTTTGATAACTTGTTTGTTCAAATTTGGTATTTCTAACCGAAGTTGCTATAACATTTGTGTTATACAACGAATGTAGCGCTAACATCTGCATACCGCAGATGTTTAGTTCGTGTATTTGTACATCGCGATAATTTTAATAAGTTAATCTACAGATGATGTATTCATTGATCCATGAACAATTAATGAATTTATTCATCCAATGTTTTTCGCGAATAATAATTTTTTTTCTTAGTTCATAATTTAAAAGCAAAATATTCATTATATAAATATACAGGATGTGTCCATCTAGACGGGCTGTTATCTATTTAACAATATCTCGGATAGAATTGCCACAGATTAATTAATGAAAGTTGTAACAGAAAATGTCATGCACATTGGAAGAGTTATTATTATTCGCATTATTAATTGTAATTAATTTAATTAAATTTAATAAAATCAATTTAATTTTGTGTAAATTGTTATTTGTAATAATAACTTTAGATGTAAATATGTAGTTTTTATAAGTATTCATTTTTCTTTCGTCCCAGGCCTCAATTTCAGAGAATGGATATAAAAAAATGCATATACGTTAAGTTTTACAGCCCAGCATGATAAAAAGGAAGGAGAGAGGGAGAGAGAGAGAGAGAAAGAGAGAAACTCAGTGGGACTGGTCTCCCTGAAATTTTCTCGCATACTCTGTAATAAAGATGTTATCCCAGAGCACGCCTTGCACATTACTAGTCTGCAATAGTTACAAAATACTATTCTTTGGCGTTAATTTAACAGTTTTAGTGAATCTATCGTGTGATTCTTGGAGAATTGTGAGCGATTAATACTTTGCATGCGGTTAATAGTATACCAAAATCGAATTTGCGTTTCAAATGCGTTTTATCCAACTGATTAAAACTAAAATGAGACACGGAGCTATAATTGTAGTCACAAAATCACATAATAAATTTGATATATTTAAGCCATTGCGATTTTGAATTATCACGTTTACGTACTTCTGAAAGTACAGATAGACGGACATTAAATCTCTTAATGGATTTGGCTAAAAATTTGATAAATGTTAAATATGTATACCAAATTTTGTCTATCTAGCTCCCTTGTTTTGTAGTTATTGTGATAACTTATCTTCGAACAGCCCAATCTAAAAATTTGGTGTAAAGATCGTATACCAAATTTCATTCGTCAAACTCAAAACGAATTTGAGTTATCTTTGTCATAAACAGACGGAGTGACAGACAGATATAATGTCAAAAATATGTTTTTCGAAAGCAGGGAGATCAGAAATGTGGCCAAAGTCTCGGGTTCGAATTTATTAACGATTACAATTTTTTCTCTATACTTCGCATATGAGAAAGTAAGAAAAGTAAGGCATGTCCGGTTACGGTTCACACTTGAGAAGCCAGTGGTGACGACTGGGGGAGGAAAAGAATCATATTCTGCTCAGGCACCACTAATCCTTGCTACACCACTGGTAGAGTAGATTGGGGGAAATGCTGCTTACAAAGGATTTTATAATTGGGAAATCGTAGAATTTATCTAAACTAGTTAGTTAAATTTAATCCAAAATATCCATACTGTAATGCCGCGCTTACACTCGGCCAGTTATAAGACGGCCAGTAGGCAGCGCATGCGCAGAAAGGAACTGATTTATGTTTACCACAATTCCATAAGATAGATTCAGGCATTCCACGCTTGGCTATAAATTGCCGTTTTGACATCCCTGGATTTTTCTTTTTCACTGCGTATCGTATTAAAATGATGGAAATTTACACAAAGAAACATGGTAAAAAAATAAAAGGCCGACATACCTAAATTTAGAAAACAATAAAAAAGAAATAGTAAATAAAACGAAAACACACACACACACACAACCTCGCATCAGAAAGAACAAAGAGCAAAAAATATCGAAATTAATCTATGATAAATGATCAATTTCTTTACGCCAAAAAACTCCCGCCAAATTCTACAAACGCAGGCGCAGTAAGAAAAAAAAAATACAATACAGCGTCATGTTGTTGTCCTGGCGGTACAAATATTTGCCATCGATCGAACAATATTTTTCAGCTTTTCTACGCATGCGCTGCCTAATGGTCGTCTTATAAATGGCCGAGTGTAAAGCAAAGAGTATTCCTAAGCAAGTGCGCTTTGGAAGATTCCTGGGTGTGAAAATAAAAATCTGAGAATGGTGAGTAATTTTCTAGTATCCACAATGACATGGACTATTTACAAGATTTATCATTCCCTTGCTGATCTGTTATGTTCTATTAACGATGAAAGTAGAATCTGAGAAAGTTTTCAATTTCGTTATAAATTAATTTTACCTGCTGTACATCTGGCGACAAATTCGATTATGGTAATGCAGTAACTGCTAAATAAAGAATCTGCAGTGTTAAATTGTAAAAATTAGAGGGGGAAAGTTAAGGGCTTAAAATGCTTTAAAGTTATCATTTGTTAAACTTGCAGCTTAAAACGGAAGAAACTTAAAAACACTTGAATCTTAAGAGAACTTCGTTTCATTTGCTAAAATTGCTCATAAAAATAAAATCTAGTCAATTATATTTACATTACCTTTAGTCTAAATACAAAGATTTATTCAAATTTGGAGAGAAAGGTACTAAGACATGATAAGTCAATTATAAGAATTCTTTAACACATATAATTAAAACAAGGTTTTATCCAGAACCATATCTATTTTATGTTAGTTTGGAATGAATCAAGACTGAATTATATGTCGCGTACAGGGTATTCCAAAAAGGTTTTAACGCTCTTAGACTTTTTACCTATTGGAGATAAGTAGGTAATGTTAATCGCAGAAATGTTTAAAGTAATATAGGAAATTATTTTATAATAATGAAATGGTCTAGCCAATAATTTAAAAAAATTACTTTTTAAAACTTTTTACACGATCATTCTAGACAAAATTAGTCAATTAGAAAGAATTTCTTTTACTGCAGATATAGCACTATAAAAAATAACTGCATCTTTAAAAATGACCGATATATTCATAATTGAAAATTATAGGGACCATATGTTAAATTAGCAATCGAGGTATCTCAAGAATTGGAAATAAAGACCGTAGGACAAAAATATGGTACTGAAAATTTTCCCTAGATTCACTATGTAGTTTCATGAAATTTCTGTGCTTTCACATAGAGGCATGTTATCTTTCACTTTAAAAGCAAACTAACATACACACACATTTTTTGCATGTGAATTAAAAACTATAACAAATTCGTGCTGCCGAGTACTTAAAGGATGAAATCACAGATGACATTTTTCTTTTAAATATGAAGGAGTCAATTTCTGCTCAGATGATAATTGTGAAAAGACGGTCGATGATTCAAAATGCGCATCACGCAAAATTTCGCTAGCAAAGGTTACACACACACAAAAAAAAGTTGATTAAATAATTAGCTACGTTTTACTTCATGTTTCCCTCAGTAATTTAGTTTCATCTACATATCAGAATTTTGATTAAGTTTTAGTTCAATTTAACAAATTTTAATTTTTTTTATAATTAGTCTAAAAATGCTATTGATAATTTATATATTGCCTCTGTTCTCGCTATTTTGAATGGAAAGAGAAAGTGGAATAAGCAATATTTTTTACTTCTCTATAACTCAGGTAAAATATACAGTTTTTCATAAGATCTAGTTAAAATAAGGCGAAAAATTTTCCGATTGATGAATCTTGTCGAGGGGATCGTAGGAAGGTATAAAAAGTATAATTCTGAAAATTAATTGCTTGGCTATTTCGTTCCTATAAACGTTTTTCTTATCTTATTTTGAAAAGATTTTCAATTCGTATCATCTATTTATCCCCAAGATGTAAGAAATCAAAGGACATATTAACTTTTTTGAGCTTAGCTTAACTAAATTAAAATCCTATTTGAAAACAACCCTAAGACTATCTTGGAACGGAATTCGTAATTTCAAGCTTTGATCAGAAGACGAGGGGGACGCCTGAGATGGCTCTTTTTCTTCAGTTTTTCGAACCACACCAACGGGAGGACGTTATGTCCATGAATGCAGATTTAACGTGTAGCAAACCCATATACAAGACGGATTTTCAGCGGATTTCAAACAAGGCGCCCTCCGGTTCCACTAGACCACCGCTGCTTGTACCAACGTTTTGAAACACACTAAATTGATACTGATGTAACATACAAATTCATTAGAGTAAGCTAATTTTAAACAAAACATCATATCTTTAAAAATTGTTATAAATTCTGGTAAAAATTCTGAATATTCAAGAGGATTCGAAATCTATTTTAGTAGGGTATTCATTTCATATTGATAAATCACCTATTGCAGCAATTTTATAAGAATGAAAAACATGTGAACATCAGACATGAACAAAACTCAAACTATTTTATGAAAAAAAAAATTCGAAAGAATTACTAGTACCTACTAATAATAAAGGAGTTGTCAGGAGAACAGGATAATCTTCATATTAATGAAATCTGCACTAATGGAACATTTATCTCCTTTGAGAGTCATGGATCAATAAAAAGAACAAGTAAATATTTGAATCACAGATATATTCAAGAGGTGATAAAATTTGCTTGTATTAGATCAGGAGTGGGCAATAAGTTGATCGCGATCGACCTGTGGACCACCAAGACATTTTAAGGTGATTGCCTTTAATAATATCTAAAACGCGCATACTAAAAGATACATATTTATGAAACAACGATATAAATTATAAACACCGATATAATATATTATATATTCTCTTTATATCTTGAGGGAAACGAAATTTTTCTCCTTCAAAATGACATAATTTGAAAAGCACGTAGTTCTGAACCTAAGAATAACTTTTGGTATCTAATGACGTAGTAAAGTTTCCTAATTTTAAAAAAGTTTCATAACATTTAACATTACTCTTTGCCTCTACCTACCTGTGTGAATCTGCATTTTCAACGATGACTATAATTAAGACAACATTTGGGTTCCCATCTCAAAGACGACCGCTTAGAATCCAGTGCAAGAGTAATAGCTAGTAATTATATACAGTGGCATTCAAGATTGGCGGACAGTATGCATACTAAGTCTTCTTCTAATTATTACTACGAGAATTAATTTCAGTGAAAAGGATTTATTTTTTAATGTATTTTGAATTATTTGACATTAAATGCATCATTTGATATTATTATTATGTTTGTATCTTGCTATTATTATTATGTTTGTAGTTATGTAGGTAAGTACCTATTACGTATTTAATATTAAGTTATAATAAATATTGTAGAATTTTTTAAACTTCAGCACAGCTACGCGACTGGGTGGACCACAATATCTTGAAAAAATTAGAAGTAGCCCGTATCCTGGAAAAACCTGCCTGTTAAGAATTCAATTAACCACGTGGTCTTCTTTGGCGGAGCCAGCTGTAAACATGTAAATACCACGTGGCCTCACTGTTAATGCTAGAATATTTTCTTTTTATGTCAGAAGCGAACTTGAAATATCATGGACTCTGTTGGGTGTGATCTCGGCTTTCTGCCGAATATTATGGTATGTGTAGCTCTCTAGACCTGCTACACTTCGTACTATTTTCTTGGTTACGATGTACGTATTAACATTGAATTGTCTTTGAAGGCGTCATCATGTGCCTTTTGTTTATCAAGAAATTTTCAGTCTAAATTTGTTGATGTTACGTTTCCGTTACCATTAAACGACAAAAAGACAAACCTGCGTCTTCAAGTTATTTAACACTAAACATACCAACACTTAATACATACCTATTTCTACCATAGCCGGTCAAATGACTGGACTTTATGTTTCTTGATTGAATGTATGAAATATGAATGTAAATTAACTTCATTATAATTAAACAAAACTGTATATTGTCAATTTCTATGTATTACATACACAAAGAATTAGAATTTTTAATTCATTGCTTATCGCATTTTTTACATATACAAGGTGTTTCCACTGTACATTTTCCACAAACATATTTTTCACATTTAGAACAAATTTTGATGGTTTTATTTTCGTTATTATATCCCATTTGACATGTCTTACGTTGATAAGAATCAGAAATAGATTTAGGCATCGATTGTTTTGTATTTGTTCTTTCTTTTGATTGTTCACGGGCAATTTCTGCTGCTAACTGGAGTAAAAAATCTTGTCTCGAGAAATTTTCATCTGTCGTTTGCTTATACAAAATCCAGGCGTTTATGCCAGCTAAATCAAGAATGTGCAACTAATTGAATGCAATAAATTGAAATCGCATTAAATCATAATTTCTGATCCGATAACCTTATAAGGCAATAAATTGTTCTCCCGGTCAAATGACCAGTTGTGGTAGGTGACGGTATATGACAAGTATTACTCAAAATAAACAAAATACAAATAAAAAAATAATAGAATATTAACTGTATATAATTCTTAGAAAAAGTCATGAAGTCAAATGTGCAAAAGCGATAAGGTGATATGCGCATTTTTGACACAAGAATTCATAATCGGCTATCTGACCGGTTATGGTATGTTTAGTGTTAAAAACCAGGCACCAATCTTCACTATCAAATTAATTATTGCGAATCAAGAAAGCCATAATTTTCACTGCCCAACCTTCTATTAGATACTCGGCATTTACTTTGAAAGATTAATTGTTTGAAATGAATGAATAGAGAACATATTTCACCTGTTACTGAATCTGACGGTCAGGCTTCAGTTGAGTGATATGCTTAACATGCGTGCACTAAAAGAAGTTTTCCATACAAAAGTCGAGCAGGTAATAAACTAAAAAAACAAAAAAGGTTGAATAATTTACAGCTCTATTTGTCTAAGAATAAGTATAGTGTCCAAAGGTCGACGACATACAGACAGGTCATTCCCGGAAGTTTTAAACACATTATTAAGATGGGAAGTCCTATTTTTAAAAGAAAAATTCCTTTTATTTTGGTGATAACATGAAGTGAATCTCTTCCCGTGCTCGCAGGTGGTTGCGGTTAACCGATTTCGCAAGCAAAACTTTGAAAAAGATAAGCAAACGTCAGATGACGCATGGTTATAAAGATGAAAACTTCAACAACAACAAAAAAAAAAGTCTTGCATGTTTCTTGTTAATGCAATAGCTGCTGTCACAAGAAGGATTCGAGTGAATTTCAAAAGTACTGAGAAGATTCCTTGGAAACAAATTTTACTGTTCCATTTTGGAAGAGTGTCTGAATGATGAGGTAAAGAAGATATGAGGAGTTATGAATTCTACTTATTTAACCCTACAGACTAAAATTTTCAAAACTTATAATTCTATAGACAGAGTGTTAAATGCATAATAAATATAGACCTTGGATAGAATGCTTAATAAATATATCTCTGTAAGTAGATATAATCCAGATATTAAGACTTTCTAAATATTCAAAATAAACAAACAAATAAATTCAAAGGACTGTTTACGAATTATTATCTAAGATTTCAAAATGTTTTTCACATATTAAGAATCCATGGGCAGATTTTAAAATTTAACTGATTATGAATTATGAAAAAAATTGTTTAAAATGAATCCTCGAATGTATAAATTTAGCTGATTATGAATTATGAAAAAAAAATGATTAAAATAAGTCCTCGGACACTGACTTTTGAATAAATTAATAAATGAACTCATTATAAAATCTCTGAAAAAATTAAATTAGTATAATATCGCCGAGCTAACATAACATAAGCTAACAAAATTTCAAAATTTTAGGGCATGAGGAAGTCATTGAAAAATCAATAAAAAAATTCCACCATTACAAGCATGAAATAAGTTTAGTTAAATTAAAGTGTACAACAACACTATTTTTTTTTCGAATAGCAATATAAATCACATTGGTTACTTTAATCAGACACGTGGAGAATATAAAAACATAAAGGAGGCCATGCAATGGAAATGTTATTGATTTATGTTAGAATTTTGAATTTTCTTTACAGAAGTATTACAGCAAAACAAAATTAGAATGTTTCTTCGTAATATTCATTCACTATTCATGTCTCTCCCGAGAATACAATAAATATAACCACAAAGGTGGTAATGCAATGGAAATCTTATTAGTTTATGTTTTAATTTTGAATTTTCTTCACAGAAATATTACAGCAAAACAAAATTCGAATATTACACCAAAACAAAATTAGAATGTTTCTTCGTAATATTCATTCGCTATTCATGTCTCTCCCTAGAATATAATAAATATAACCACAAAGGTACAAAATTAGAATATTACTTCAGTATTCATTCATTATGTATTTTTCTTCCACTAATATAATAAACACGTGAACAGAAATTGTTTCACACCAGTTTCTTCATTGAATTTATCCATCAGTTACCAGATAAAGAAAAGCGTTGAAATGTCCTTTTAAAAAAATGCCAACAGCATAAATAAAAACATGCAAAGCTTGAATAATTTTGAATAGTTATGCCTGCTTGATCATGCTTTACATTCTGCTCTAGCATTTTAATGTACGAATTACTCACATTTTTGATCATTGATCCAGATAAGCTGAAGTTATGTTTTTGGCAATCAAAAATTTGCATCAAAACTAGTTTTAACATTAATGAAGGAATTACTGAGATTTCGTAATTATGTATGATGTAAATTAAGTGAAAGATTACCGTTTAATTGAAAAAATAGAAAGTATACAATTACATAAGCATAAATAACATATGCAGAAAGATATTTGACCTAGTCAGTAAGATATACTTTGAATCGTACGAAGACGATCAGAGAAGGTTCAAAAGCCGGAATATAAGAAAAATTAATAATAATAAGGGCATAAGGTACCTTTCCTCATTGTAGTATTATTGAAAATTGAAATGAAATATTATTAAATAACATTTTTTCAAAAAGTGGAAAAATTTGAGATTCTGAAAAAAATGACAAAATGACAATAGCGTTTAGTTTAATTAATTAAATTATTGAATTATTAATTAATAATTAAATT
This sequence comes from Argiope bruennichi, assembly GCF_947563725.1. NCBI lineage: Eukaryota > Metazoa > Arthropoda > Arachnida > Araneae > Araneidae > Argiope > Argiope bruennichi. Next base: position 17,750,910 of record NC_079163.1, read on the forward strand.
ATTAAAATACTTTTTATTTAATCATTGTTCTTATCTCAGACAACATACATCATTGTCATACCTTATCGTTTAACTAGAGTGAATTGCCTGTTAAAATTTGTTGTGAGTAAAATTAAAGAAAACCATTCGAAAGAAGAAAAGAAAAATTTCCTCAATGATAAAAGCAAAACCTTTTTTTTTTATACAATAGCAATGGATTTTTATGTGATCTTTTAAAAATCTGATAATATCTAATTTTGACAGCATTACGTGGGATTATATAATCATAATCTTTCGGAAAAAAAAACTTCATAAGTGTTCGATTTTAAGATAGTAGTCAAGGTCTGTTGATTCAAACGTTGAAAATTTTTTTGTGTTTGTAATTTTTGGTGTAAAGCGGAAGAAGTTTTGCTTTTAATGGCCCTTTGTTCAAGATAACTAAAAAACTTGCTTTGCTTCTTGAAAGATATTAGAATGTCCATTATACTCGGAATATCTTTATTTGACTTCTTTATTTATATCAATAATAATATTGAATCTACTTTCTTACATTATAATATGGCCTTTTAATAGAAATGTAGCGCAATTATTTGATTTTTCTTAAAATTGTGGATGAACAATTAAATTTAATAAGGTAAGCTTCGAGAAATACAAAATATTCTTTAGATCATTTAGAATGACAATTTTCAGATGTTATCAGTAATTGTTTTAACTAATATGAAATTACAATAACTTGCAGTCGGGGAGTTTTCTACGAGAGCATTCTGGGGAAAAACATGACATGTATTTTGGGAATAGGTAATTAGGAATGACTTTGCGAGTAGTTGAAGTTTCTATATAATCATTTATTAACATTTATGCTTAAAGTATCCGTTGGAAACGCAGAAGCCATTGGTATACTCTTTTTCATTATCATTGTAGAATTAGAAAAGAATATAAATACTTAACATAAAGGAAGAGCATAAAATTTTCTCCTTATTATAAAATGTTAGCACGCTATAACTGTTTAAAATAATAACATAAAATTTTAATCATCGCATAACTTTGTTTTTAAAGTTATTTTATCACTGAATAGATGACATAATTAGTTTATAAACATAAACAGAAAATCAAAAATAATTTTTAATGAAATAGCATCGATGAAGGAAAAAGTAAAATGCGTTTTGTGTTTCCATGAAACCTAATCAGCAACTTCTGTTCAATGGGGAGGTGGGGGGTGGAAGGGGTAACAATTTGATCAGCAATTCTTCTGATGCCAAAAACCATAAATTAATGGTATGAGAATTATAAAGAAACTGTTAGTGTTGATGATCTCCGAAAGTGTCAGGACAAGGGTGAAAGTTGCGAAGTGATGGACCAGAACAGTGGACTATACGCTCTCCTGATATTACTTCTCTTGCTTTCATTTTATTGTGTTATATCAAAGAAAGAGTCTTTGCAACACCTATTCAGTATAATGAAATACTGAAATCTAGGATAATACGTACCGTGTCTAAAGTGAAAGAACAAATGGTGGTCAACAAGGGCGATAATTAAAATTCCGTTTTGACATTCTTCTTACTACAAAGGGGGTGTAATATGAAATTTTTTATTGTAATTAGTGTTATTACAAACTTTATTACGGTATCTATAACTTACAAAAATAAATACATGTCTAAGCGTAATAATTATTGATCCATAAATATTTGTAATCCAGAAATGATTTTGAGCAAATTGGTTATAACTCTACAACACTCGATTTTTTTTATCTGAAGCTGTGTAAATCTATAAAAAGCAAATGTTAGGAATCCAGGAAAATAATAAAAAAATTATTCTGAACTTCTTTTTTATTCAAATTCATCATCGTTTAATAACATTAATTCGCTTAATCAAATTGTTTTTTTACTAGAGTTTTTTATTTTTTCAAGTAAAAAAATGTAGTAAGTAAATTATTTTATAATCAAATATTATATTATGTGAGATTAATTGGAAATGGCAAAAAATAGTAGTAGTGCAAAAATAAACCTCTGCATTGAGTGCAGGGTCAAATCTTGTTTCCACAGATTGCATAGATCATGAGTGTAGGGTCAAATCTTGTTTCCACAGATTGCATAGATCATGAGTGTAGGATCAAATCTTGTTTCCACAGATCGCATAGATCAGAGTATTTAGTCTTATTGACTGCAACATTCATATTCATAAACAAATCTAGTATTAAACCAAAAGTCCTCGAAATTAATTAACGGAAAATACTTTTTAAAAATAAATATAATCTAAACATTCTTTCAGCTTTTCCTGTCAATGTGCAATAACAATTAACGAAAAATTTAGCATTCAATAGCCTTCAAACGCACTGATCTGATTTCAATGTCGCTTTCTTTCGCGAGTTTATTAATACATTTAAATATGTTATTACATATTATGAATATTATCTTTCCTGAAGCTTGACATTTCTACATTACATATGACTTTATACTTAAAATTGCATAAATCATTATAATTTAGAGGTCGAGTCTCAGTTAAGAAGTGGATAATCTTGAGCCCGAAAAAATATTTCACCAAAAATCTGTTATCGTTTTGATTAATGTTAAATGTATAAAAAAATTGAATGCCTTTATGTTGCTGAATATGGTAAAATTAGCATATTAATACAACAAGCATTACCGGCTTTTATATTTTTCAGGTGGCGTCCAAGTCATGATATTTTTTTATGACTACATTCGACTTCATTCACCATCATTTTTATGACTACATTCATCTCACTCAAAAAGAGAAATGTAAGTATTAAAGTTATGTTTTCGTCGCCTCCCCCTCCTCAGTACACTCATGTACTTCTGTTGTATGACGGTTTAGAAAGGAAGTTACTAGTAAAGAACCAACAAATTTTTCATTTGACAATGGTTCAAGTGTATGAGATTCGTCCCTCAATGAGGTTCTGGTAACTGCAATGTTAGAAAGCAAATAAAATTGCATGGAGGTCAACATGAAATTTTATGTATTTTTATCTAACTACACCATCTCCTCGACTTACGACTTATCCGACTTACAATCATTCGCACTCAAGACACCAAAAAAAAAAAAAAAAAAAAAAAAAGTTCAAATGAAAAAAAAAAAAAAAAAAAAAAAAATTCAAGTTGTATTTTCTTTTCGATACATACAATTGAATGCATATTATGCAATTATTAGTATTCATAACTTTTGATACGATAATTATATCGATATAAATTGAATAGTGAATGAAATATATTGAATGTATTGTGAATGAATGAAATGTATTGAAAATTACTAATCAGTCTTGCAACTAGTATGATATACGATCTATTAGTCGGAACAGAACTGTATCGGAAGTCGAAGAGGACCTACATTGAAATATTACTTAAGTATTAAGTGATTGAACTTTTACACTCATACAGAAATATTATTTAGGTAGACCTATTGTTAACCTATTCACTACCATTTACGAAATATCTCGTAGGAAACTGCTATAAAATTAAACGTCGGTAAATTTCTCTGGCAGTGAATGGGTTAAGAGGAAATTAGAAAATTGCTTAGAAAAGCAAATCAGATAAATTTAAAAAGGAGCTCATTTCCGACTTGACTAATGGCAAATTCAGCACCATATTGCCCTTCTGTGCTGGAAAAAGTCTAACTCGATATAAATATCTTTTAAAGTAGCAAATGTATTAAGACAATCTTACAAAAATTAAATCTTAGTGAAAATTCAACAATTGGCACAGCTTAAATCTTTTATGCAACCTTGAATAGGAATTTGTACCATTTATTTAAGTTTCTTTAGCATTTATTTACTTTACTCGCATCTTTAATTGTGGTTCTAATTGAAGAAATGGACAACAGCCAAGAGTAAAGAATGGATTCTGTGAAGAGGAATCACTAAGTAAAACATAAGTATTTTCTGTAATAAGTAAAAAGAAGAAATACAGTAATTAAATTGACAAAATGGATTCTTAATACTTAGATAATGGATGGGAAATAATGTTTGCCCTTAAGCAAACAATGAAAAGAAAATTATTTTAATAATCAATTAAAAATATTTAATTTATTGAATGTATTAGGCGTATCAATAAATGAAATTATCATTTGTTTATATATCATTCATTATTTCCTGGTTCATATTTACTGAACTACACTATCAGGACAGTTGTGGTAGAGTTTAAATTTACAGATCGAATATCTTTTCTACAATTTGTGCAGAGGTGCTGCATGTTAAATCTAAGGAGGGGTAACTGATGATGATGTGATGTGAAAGTTTGAGGAGGGGGGAGGGGTGATAGTCACCATCGATTTTTATATCCTTCATTCAACCCGTTCAATTATTTGGTGAATCCCATGTAGTAATCATGTACTATAAAAAGGAGATGTTCATCTAATTTAATACAATGGCTTAACTATACAATTATTTCTCTATGCCCTGTTTTCGTACAGGCGTTATTAGTTAATCAAAATAATTACAAAACACAAATTAAAAAAAAGACAAGAATTTTCGTTTTTATAGAGGAATGATTCAAGCCAAAAAGTTTTATTGTCGATAAATTAATTTTGATGATCGAACCATTTATTACAAGCATACATTTTCGACCATGATTGTGAAGTATAGAATTATTTTGATTAAGAACTCCACAATTTGATTTTATTAAGTTAATGCAAAGTCAATGTATGGTGTGAAGCAATAACGATCCCCAATCTCAAGGACACGAACGACGTTGCGGAATGTTATATTTGATGACGGTTTAAGCGCCTTTATCCTATGTAGTACAAAATTTGAAAAGTGGAATGCCAGCTCAAATGGAGTGCACGTAATCTAGATATAGAATTACAAGTTCTTTTCGAACACCGCACTGTGTAGCTTCAACGTGTGGGCTTATTTTAAGAACAAAATGAAATCCAAACCATTTTAACAGATTTACCTTTGTGGGCATGGTGTTAGATTGTCGGAACCGATATCGAAATGTTTGAGATTCAGTTCCTCAGATGATCATTCATGTACATGCACGGGAAATTTTTGGTACATCGTAATTCTTCACTCTAGTGCGGTTGGCAAGTTCGGTGACTGTTGAGGTGACTGTTGAAATATCGCTTTTGCCATTCAACCATGGATCAAAACAACGCACTCCGTACCCAATAACAATATGTAAATTAAAAACGGTGTTAATTTACCAATTTAGTCGTTTCTAATTATTTCTTGATGTGGAAGTTTTTTTTTTTTATGATTACGAAAGCAGTATGTTATCAAAAACATTCTATTAAAACAGTGCAGAGAGACTTACAAAGTTTTTCAGAGGCTAATAATAAAGTTAATAAACATCTATGAGGCTTTGGATCAACAATCAAATATTCTACCCAAAGTAATAGTACAGTGGAGCATTTTCAAGCATCATATCCTTTTTTTTTCTTCTAATTAATTAGAAGATATCACAATGTAGTGCCAACTTTGAGATACAGGATGTAATTTGATTTTCAATATATCTCGGAAGGTCACCAGTTTGCAGTTAGTATTAATAGGACGTAGGTCGCAACTCAGTTTGTGCGAATATTTTTCAACTTAAATGAAAAAGTAAATTGTTTGAGGAAATAAAAAGAAACATAAAAAATGAGAACGGCGCAGATAAATATAAGAATTTTCTGAAATTTATCGGCAAATTTAAGAATTATTTAGTCAAAAGGCATATTTTGCCATTATACTTCATTTAAAATCTTTTTTGCTATGGAAAAAAACTGCGAACAACAACAACAACAAAAAAATATACTCTCCAAATGTACACTTTAAAACTTGATTAATTGTTAGAGAAATAGATATAAAATTAAAATTTTTAATAAAAAGTAGAAAAAAAATTATCTCAGATTTTAAAAGTTAAATGTAATCAAAAGAAAAATCAGTTTTATGGAGTTATTTTGGTATTAAATATTTTTTTAAGTAAAAGTAGCAAGAAGTTGAAAATTAAAATTTAAAAAAAAATTCAACAGTTTTATTCTTTTCTGATTAATTAATTACAATTACAATTAAAATTAATTATAATTAATTTTGAATAATTAATTATAATTTTATAAAGGAATCCCTTTATTAAAAAATCTACATTTAAAAATCTTAAAATTTATATTTAAAACATTGCAGTCCTTATAAATTTAAAAATTGCAATTATTTTTAAAATAGATACTATTAAATTAGATAAATAAAGCATAACATACTTTTCTTTGAATTAATATAAAGCTATATACATACATACAAAGAAAATTTTGCTATGCAGTCTGATATCTGATGCTCTACTAATAAATAATTAAATTTAACAGTATTCGTTTACTTTATTTGTATTCTATTAAAATTCTTATTCGATTAAAGTTTATCAAATAGTTTTTAGATGAATCTTTACCTAGTTTTTCCGCAAACAAATGCATTTCTGAACTATATTTTTAAAGATTTTTGCATTAAAGGCACAAATATTTTTTTGGATAAACCTTAATAGCATGAAAAAATATCAATCAAAAATTAATTAAAATATTTCTTATATCGAACACAAAATGCGTTTCAACATAATTTCACTCAAAGAACAATTGATTTAAATGATAAAACATGAGCAATAGATATCAAAAACAAAACTTTACCTTTGAAGATTAGATAGATATTAACTGAAACTAAGGAGTATGTTTAAAAACAGTGAAAGTTGTGCCCAAACTTCTCATGAACTCTTATTTCCTAAGAGCTGAGAGAAAAACACTGCCGATTTCCAAACACTATCTCATCTGATACGATGACCGCAACAAAGAGAACTTCTTTCCATTTCCTCGCCAAAGTTTGGCCATTTGGCCGCCAAAGCCGAAAGAAACAGCAATAAGTTCGCCTCACCAGTCAGCCAACCACGACGCATGAGTTACATCGCGTTTCAAAAGCGCACGAACAGAAAACGATTTTCAAAATATTTATCTTCTTTGAATTTCTGAAGAAAGAATTTTTTTTTTTTTGTTAGAACAGAAAGTCTGAAGGAAAATTAACTGTTTCAGTGTCGCATTTAAATTTAATTGAAGACATACTGTTAAAAAATATAAACGTGGTGAAAGTTTTTAGTGTTGACGGATTGTGTGTTTTTAGTCTTTTTAAAAGGTATTACGGTGCTTTAACCGTAGTCGGCTTTTTTTGTGTGATTTTGTGCTTAAATCGCTTGATTCATGGCCAATGCTTAAAGATAAAATCGAATTATTTCTTAAGGATATTAAAAAAACCATACTTCATTATTTGATTAAAAAAAATGTGAAGATTTAATAAATATCCCATGAACAATAGATATATCTTATAAAGGACATGGTTATGAAAAAAATAAATAAAGTGACCTCTTAGAATTTTCGTTCAGAAGAGCAGAGACTATTTTAATCGCTTTCTTTCCCTCTATTTTTAAATCTTCCTTCGTAATTATTCCCAATCAGAGTGCTTACTCATAATTGTCACCTTTAATATTAAAACAAAACAAACAACACAAGCTTTGTTTTCTAATAGATAAATGACTAACCATTTTTTCCACATTTAAATCAAACCTTTTAAGAAGAATAAGACTAGGTTCGAACTGTACTCAATGTCTTTATTGGTTAAAGTTTAAAGACAATTAAAATTTCAGAGCTCTAGCCCTTTAGCAAGGGAATGAAAAATCATTTCCAAAATTTCATTTTTGCATACAAATCAAGTTAAACAAAAGAATATAAAATGTCGAAAATATTCTGCTTTTGACTTTTAGATCAAATGTTGTACATTTGTTAGAAATACTATATATTTCCGTACTCAAATATATAAACACGTTTATATTTCCCCAGGAATTAAGATAGTACAATTTATTGTAGCGTAATATCAGCAAATTTTATAACGTGCCAATAAAATGTACAGGCATTTTTTAAGATAATGCTATGATGCTAAGATAATATGATGATAAGTGATAATATTTAAACTATTCAATTGTATAATTATAAGTTAAACATAGCTATTTGATTAATGGATCTTTTTTATTACCTTAATCGGAAAAACTTCCTTTGAATCGGAGCTCCAATTGAATAATTGCGGAGGGATTTCATTGATGAAAGTGAAATGAATAGAATGCAGTGCAATTACAACTTTTATAAATTCTCATTCTGATGATAATATAAATAAAAAAGGAAATATTTATACTGTTTCAGAAGCAATTGCGTTATTGTGATTTTATTCATTAAAAATATAGTATTTTGGAGATCCAAACTTTTATCCATTAAAATTAAGCAAAAAGATTGTTTTTAATTTCAAAATTGCCACTCCCCAAACTTTCACATCACGCGCGGTGATATCACAGTGAAACCACACTTTCTAAAAATTATTTCTAAATAATTGCATGTAGATGTCAGCTCACTAGTTCATATCCCTCTTATGTTCAAAAAATGGGTAATTTTTAATGCTTTTTCTCAATACTTTCAATTTAATTTTTTTTTTCATCAAGCCAAAAATAAACAAATTCAAAATGCATTCATAAATTTGTTGTATGAAAGCTGTCTACAACATACACATTTTTTTCAAATCAAATCGCAAAGAATAGTTCTTCATACTTGACATTTTTTTAGGGGGTTTCAGAGACATACCACCGCGCACCTAGGTCATGAGATTCTCTACCACTAGAAACGCGTTAGCGAAACAGACCTGTTTTCCATCTCTCGACTCTCTTAGTCAAATGGCTGATACTTTATGGGGAATTTGCCATGTGTTTTGTGAGTGAGGAATTTATTTACATTTGAGTAAGGTTTATACGAATAGGATGGTTGAAATGTTCACTTTCAGTTGCGTTCTTCTTGTATTAGCAAGCAACCATATTATGGGGGATGTTAAATATATTTTCTAATAAAGTATAATTTTCTTAATTTTTAAATGGTTAATTTAAATATTGTTTCTTCATAACTTGAATATAGTGTTGATTGTATTTAAAGTCTAAATCCACGTAAGGAACTTGCCATTGTTAGCTTTATTTGAGGATTACTTGTTATTAAAATTGTTTATTTTTCTTTTATAAATTTTTTTTTCATATTGTAAGATTGTATAAGTAGTTTTCATTGATAATATTGTATGTTTTAGTATTTCCATAAGTAAATAATGAATAATTATGTTACAAAACGAATTAAAAAGCATTAATTAAGAAAAATATGTCATAGGTGCGCGGTGGTACTCTAGTGACCCCCACCCCCACCCTCTTGGCGCAATCCACTATAAATTTTTTAAGGGTATTTTCTGTTTCCTTAGACCCTAAACATGTAAATTAATTACATAATTTTTAAAAATTCAAGAAATTATATTAAGGTTAAAGGGGTAATTTTCATTGATTCAATATATATATTAAGGGAAAGGGGTAATTTTCATTGATTCAATATATATATTAAGGGAAAGGGGTAATTTTCATTGATTCAATATATATATTAAGGGAAATTATATTAAGGGAAAGGGGTAATTTTCATTGATTCAACATACAGCACCTCTGCACAAACAATGGAAAAGAGATTCAAGTCATGACAATAAATTTGCCAAAGGTATTCCCTTAAATATAACAATAATAACAGCAAAAATAAGTCCGGAAAATATTTTGTCGCGTTGATTGATAACCGGCTGACAAAAATGTAATAAAAAATCGTCACTGCATACTTTTCAAATGGTTTTTTTTCCGAAGAAACAGATGGTTGAAAGTGACCAGATGGTTGAAAATTGACAAACAAATGTCATGAAAAGATTTCGGAAGTCATGATATTTGTTGGAAAAAAAATCTTTTTTCCCGCCTTGTTGTTTTTTTTCTAAATCTGAAATGTGATTTGCTTAATTTATTTCTCTCATCTTTAATTAATTTTAAATTGTTTTTTTTTTCTGTGAACCGCGTTATGAACAATCTTTAGAGAGATGTTACGCTTTTTGGAGGCTATCTTGAGCCCGAACATGAAAAGTCTCTGATAATAGTAAATCATAAGTGCTTATTATAGTAAGCAATATAGCATAGCCTTATACCTTTTATCTTATATCAAATTATAATTCCGTACCAGAAGCTTTCTATGATAAACCAAGATTTTGATTATTCAAGACTTAATGCCGTTATAAAATGTAGCACATTTTTGATATTTTGTAGAAGCTCCTAGATTTCTCTTGAAGGCCCTGAAATTTTCACAGCCCATGAAAATGACAAAAAAAAAAAAAAAAAAAAAAAAGATGGCACGGAGATAGATCAGAGCGTTTCATACCCTCATATCAGTAACTATTCTCGTCATTGAACAGTTTGATGGACATGTCACAGGAATTTTATTAAACATTAAAATTTTTACAGAAGATAAAACAGAAATAAGTATGTACAGAATTTACAAACATATAAAAAATGATAGTGATGTGAAATCATTTACTACGGTTATCTACTTTGAAATAGGATAGAAAAATTATCTGGAGTAATAATAAACAGAAGGATATTATGAATTAAAAAAACACATGATTTCTGTGATTATCGCATTTGTTATTAGAACATAGTAGAAGAAAAGGCTGTAAAAAAATCTAATATAAAATAATAGAAATATGACACAGAGATAGGAAGTCTTGGTCCAAATGCTACTTATTTTTCTTTTAAGTTCCATGTTGCGTGATTAATGGTAATATTTGAAAGTTGTGACTAGCTTTTTATGTTTATGGAGATGAAATTGTATTCAATTTAAATAACAGTTTCAAAAACATCTGGAAATATAAATATATCATAATCAAATGCTTTATTTGTCATTTGACATTAGTAGTGGAATTCTATTTTTATTTTACATTTTAGTATGTAATATATTCTTTTTGTGATGCTTGATATTCTTTTATGTTAAGTTCATAGTATGTTTTTGTTGAGTTTTGTTTTAAATATTTTGTGTTTTGCATACATATTCTGTTTGTATTTTATGATAATCTCCTATGCTGTTTGTAATTATTTTTGTACTGTTTTTTATTATTTTGTGTTCTGTAATTATAATCTTTTTTCTTTTTGCCTTGCATTTTTAATTTTTATTTTAAATGGTATTTTTCAAATTGTAAATCTATCTCGCACGCACTTGTAATTCGATTCGAGTCTTATATTTCACTTGCTTTTTAAATTCTAAGCCTATTCAACTGAAATCTCTTTCGACTCCAGGCGCATGCGTACTGAGTGGTGTTTTGTTCTTTTAGACACCTCAATAATTTAAATCTTAATAATTAGTTTCATCAAAAATCTTTACGATTTCTTAACCACCTTCATTTAATTAATTATTGATAAATAAAGCAAATAATTTCTAATTATAACAAATTGCCATAATATTAATGAAATACATCTAAATTTACACTCTCATGAAATACGGTTTTTGAGAAAAAAAATGGTCTCACTTGGCCTAGAAGGAAATGGCGAGGTAATTCACTGTAGTTCTGTTTTCTTGTGACTTCCTTTAGAAAGAAAGCAATTTTGTGATTGCTTTTACAGTCTTATTTAATTCTCTTTCATTCTCATATAAAAACAAACAAGCAAACATAAGAGTAAACTCTCAGTACGAATGATGCCATGATTGCTCAACGTTGTACAACGAAGAAACAGAGCGCAGAAATCTCTAATAGAAGATTCCGAAAATGGAGATCTATGAGAGACTTCAGAAGCAAAAAGGGAAGTTTGCCCTAGAAAAAACAATTCTTGGACCAGTGCCATTGAGCAACATTTTTCCTTAAAGCAGGGTATTCAGAGGAAGACATTATTGAATACGTGACATTTGGTGATCAAAAAGTCGATATATATTTCATAAAAGTGCAAAAAAAAAAAAAAAAAAAAAAAAAAAAAATCGCAAATCAATCGGATTGTGGGATAGTCTTTTTTTTTTTTTTTTTTGGTGGAGGGTGTAAGCACTCCATGCGCATAATTTTCTTTTAAATGAAAAAAAAAAATGTTCATGGGGAAAAAAAAAGATTTTGATAGGTATTGCTATAACACCGACTATGTTGGAACTATTAAAATTTGACTTTCATTTACAGTATAAGCCAATATTTCAAATCATATGATATTTCCTTGGTAGTAACACGTGATGAGCCTAAAAAAATTGTTAGCTACATTGTACTAGCTATATTAGTATAGCTTTTTAACGCCAATCATAAATTAACGTTTCCTTCTTCACGACAATTACAATAACAGAAGAGTATGAAAGTTCGAAAAAATCGTCTTTAAGGCTAGTAAATTTTGTGAAATAAAGTGAAGGAACTGACGGTCTAGAGAGTCGCGCTCATTTTGAAAGGCTACGAGTAATTAGCAGTAACATATATATATTGAGCTGTATATATTGCAATATATAAAGCTTTGTAATTAACATAATTTATTAATTTATTTACATTATCTAATAAAAATAAAACTTCAGTTATAAAGGAAAGTTTCTTGAAAAATATGACGCTTCGTTTTTTCTTAACACTCTCTCTCTCTAGTTCTAACGTTCTAGCACTTTACGTTATGAACAGAGAAACTGTAAATTCGGTAAATTTTAAAGTACAGTTTGAGAAGTGGAGAACAATTTCCAACAACTATTAAACGAAAGTTCGATATTTGCAGTTTGTTACTGTTATAAATGAACAGTATACCAATGAGTCTGATTACTTTTTAAATGGATACTCTGTTGATTTTTGACAAAGGTTTGCAGTATTCTCTGATGATCGCTGATTTCTTCCACTTTCACCTTCTTTCTCACAATTTTAAGTTCCGTGTTACTTAATCTCAGGTTCGTGATCTTGAGGCTAAACTTCTTCCGTGTACACAGTACCTGGGGTTTGTTAAGAAAACTTGGGATCAGGAGTGAAGCGTGGAAATCTGGAGCGTGGCATGCTGGTTCAATTGGTGAAATCAAAATTGTTTCTCGCGTTGGTCCAAAACGGGTCGTTAAGTAAATCGATTAGTCTTTTTAGTTTAGTTTAGAAATATTGACGTCCCGTTTTAAAGCAACGCTTGGGCTATTTTAGGACGGAACTAGTAATTTTGAACAGCGATCAGATGACACCTGAGCTGACACCCCCTTTCCAAAATTCCACACCACCCCAGCTGGAGGATGCTTGGCCCCGCTTGATTTAACGGGTGCCAGACCCTCTTACACGATGGTTCTTCGGTGAAATCGGGTCTCGAACCTGAAACCATCCGGTTCCGAAGCCGAGACCTTACCACCAGCCGACCGCTGTCCATGTTTGGTTAATCGAAACTTAATCCTTACAATTTTGTTCGCTTTCTTAAGTAAACTGATATGAGAGATTCCTTGGTTTTAAGATAAAAACAATCTCAAGATCTACACTTCTTAGCTAAGAAGCTATCAATTTTTTTAATAAAATATCTATAGAGCTAATATGCATCTTTTACCAGGCCGTGAAACCATCTCGATTAAGCATACATGACAATATAAATAGTGGTCTTTTTTCTTTCAGATGGATATGTATTATGTTTTCCGTTTCCTCACTTGCAATTTCTAGGATTAATTCAATTAGTTCAAATTTTGATAAAGTGCAATTAAGCGTTTTTACAACTCCATTGTTTCTACTCTACAAAATACAATCGAAAATGTTTTTAAACAAAATTCTTTTATATTAGATTTGAAATAGAATCTACTTATCCTAAACAAATATACAACAACAACAACAAAAAAAAAAAAACCCAACAAAGTTTGATATATATTTTTTCTGTTCTTCAAAAGTCAATTAGAATTTTCCCTGCAATGTCAAAAGCTTAAATTTAAATATTTAACTTTGATTGTTAAAATTATGCGATAGGCTTTCCTTCAGATGGATATATTTTTTATGTTTTCTTTTTCCTCAGTTGCAATTTCTGGGGTTAATACAATTGGTTCAACTTTTGTTAAAGGGCAGTTGCACGTTTTTACAACTCCACTATCTCTCTACTCAACGAAATACAATTGAAAATATTTTTAAACACAATTCTTTTACGATGTTAGATCTGAAATATAACCTACTTATCCTAAGCAAATAAACAAAAAAAAAATTAATTTTAATATATATTTTTCTGTTCTTCAAAATTCAATCAGAATTTTCATTGGAATGTCGAAAGCTTGGATTTATAATATTTAATTTAGACTGTTAAAATTAAGTGGTAGAAAACCAGATTAAGATGTCTAAAATTACATCTCAATAATTTAGGAGAACTTGAGTAAATTATAAAAATATTTAATAATCGACTCTTTACTCTGTATTATCCAAATTACATTTTCTTTCCTAAGAAATCATTTGTATTTTTAAAGGCTCCGATTTTTTTGTTCTAGATCGAATTTCCCCAGAAAAGTTTCGATCCATTTTTTTATTCCTTGAAAAATACATATCTAAATAAAATGCATAAAATTTTTCATATTTTGTACTTTTTATTTTTATTCCTTAAAATTTGATTTTACTTTGTTAACTGAATTTCTCAGCTTTTTCAAATGCATTTTATGTGTGATAAAATTTTTCCAATGCATTAAATATAATTCTAATATTAAATTTTCTCCAATAAAATTTTAAAAAAACACACATGAATTTTACTTTTTAAATTGTAAATTTCTAATAGGTTTCGATATTTTTAAAAGATTCTAAAAATTTCGTTTATTCATATTTGGACTAGATGCTCAAGCAGGCCCACACAAATGTCCTCTAGCAATTAATAAAAAAATATGTATATCAAAATATAGTTATAAGCAATTTTTTCGGCTGAAATCTGCTACTGAAGTGAAAATCCCCACAAATAATCGGCTTTTCTCTGATAGCCATGTCCTTCAACAAGTGCTAACAGCTTTCTTTATCTTTTTAGTGATGTTAATCCTGAGAAAGATGTCGGATCAAATGAAAAAAGATCAAACCGGGAAACTGCAAGATTATTCAAGCAGCAATGTTTCAACTGAAATCACTATTCTTTGTTCCTGCTTGTAGTGGTCAAAGGCAAGAAAAAGAAAGAATGTAAACTCTTCCTTTAATTTCGTCTTTTAATTCCATGTGGTAGCTATTTTCAGCCTTTTAATATTCCAAAATTAGGCTAAAGTTACTCATGCGTAAATTATTACAATTTTATGTTATTTTGTGAGTATTGTAGGCTGATTCATAACATTATTTCATGATAATCTATAGCATTTCTAACAAATAACTCCATTTCAAGGTGATTAAATTCCTGCAGTTAATAACAAAACGGTCGCTATATTCACGGCTCGAAGTACAAACGAGGAAATATTACGGATACATTTATTTTTGTCACATGTTTTTTTGCAATTATGAAATAAAAAAAATCTTCTTAATCGAGCATTTTGTTTATGTTTGGCTAAATGAAACTTCTAATCCAAGATTGAATCCATTGACTGAGGAGAGCGCTCGTTAAAAAAACTGGCGAGCGTTGAACCGCTCGTGCTACGCATGCTTGAGTGAAAAAAGTAGTCAACAAAGAAGCGTGAAAGAGTCTCGTTGATTCTCTTCCGACATCTGTTAAGGCTCGATGCCCTTAGAAGAAACCCTCCCTACATTTCTTTTTGTAAACTATATTGTTTTTATAAGATTTTACGATAGTGTCTGCGGAATGTTACGGAGAAATTTCAAATCCGGAAGGCTTCTTCGCCCATTTTGTGTTCTGTATTTCGTTTGTTAACTGAATGGAAAATAATCGGAATATTTAGTCGCGCGTCGGGCACAAATGCCGCATTTGAGTTGTTTTCCTGTATTTTGTCTCTTTCTGTTGAATTTATTTCACGGCATTTGTGCTACAAATGATACGCATTTTGCAAAGAGGAAGAAAAGTTTATAAATAATATGTTAGGTTCAGCAGTTTTCTAAATATTCCTGTATAAAAAACTTTAAAAAGCAAACAATAACTTTTATTTCGTCTCATATATTTTTGTACAGTTTTATTAATTCTGTGATTACCATAACTGGATAGGAATTATTCCACATCATAGGAATAATAAGGGATATCAGAATGGCAACATTCACCTCACGTACAGTACTTCAGAGTTTCATGTACAATTTTTATAAAACCACAATATGACATTAAAATATTTACTGCATGTGATTAATTCACATACAATTAGTTTTAATTAGTACTGTTTTTCAATCATATAATTATTGGGAACAATCCATAAAACGCGATTCAGAGATATATGATAAGAGATCTGTTATTCGGCAGCTTTCAAATTATTATTTAATTTTTTTGCTTGATTATCCGAACCGAGAAGCTCTGAGAACCTTTTCACAATTCTAAGATAGCATTTCCTTATCAAATTGCATTTCAAATTTCATGCATTTCATGTTTCTAAGTCAGAAAAAGTTACCCAATTAATTTTGATTTCTTTTACGATGATTTGAATACGTATACCTTTGATACGCGTATTCTTTGTATGCAACATTATCAAAATGGCCATTGGATGGAACCATCTAAAATACATTTAATATTTGTTTCAAGACACGATAAAAAGTTTTCTGATGTTTTCGTAACGACTATGCTCTTCAAAAATGTTATACCCACCAAAGGTATTTTTTATATATAGAGGTGATGTATTATCTTCCCGAATAACCTACTTTATTATGCAATAGCTTATCGAAAGATGGATGAAAATTTTTCGTGAAGGTGAATTACTTGAGATATCAAGAACACGTGCATGAGAAAAGCTACTGCAGAAATTGCCAAAAAAAAGGAGAAATAAGTTGCTGCAATGCCTTCATTTTAGGAGAAACAACAACAAAAATAATGAAGTGTATTCTTATCTTTTAATTTCGATATATGTGAAAATATAAACTAATCTTTTTCTTGCAAATTCTTGAATTTGAAAGATTATTCATCTAGAAACTTTATTATCGTGTGGAAACAGGTTGTTGCTTTGAGAATGGAATTTATAAAGTGAGAAAAAAATGGCCAGTTATAAAGACCATGGGTCATTGGTTATAATCGATTACAGGAAAAGGAGCCATATAGAATATTTAGATTCTGAATTACAATAATCTTCTTATAACTAGAGTTACATTATTGAAAAAATCTCTGCACAGAGATTACGGTATGAAGATCAATCTTCTTTTTCCAGAATATTTGGGGTGGTCCGATTCATGAATGAACTTCATGTGATCGACTATGATTTAAAATTCCAGTTTTCAGTAATCAAAATTTTAATTGCAGAATATAAAAATTTCTCACATGATAGATAACATGAAATTTGCGAGAACAGACTTCTATTTTTCTTTATTTATTTTGAAAGAGATATGGTAGGGAATATAGCCAGTTGCTAATATTTTGGACATCAAACAAATATAGATTCTTTTTTTCCAGTATAATCATAATTAATTGCATTGAATGAAAATAATATCGTTTTCTTATGCTTACTGAATTCTTGTTATTATTACAGAAAATTGATAGAAAATTATTTCTCATTCTGTTGTGTTGTCACACAAATGCATTATTTTGTAAAGAAAGCATATCATATACATGTACATGGCTTTAAGTGCACGAGACAGTATATAATATATCCTGTATCTTATTATTGTTTATTCATTAACTTTGATCTTATCAAATATGTCGATAACTTAAATTACCAGTTGCATTCCACAGACCATATTATGAACATTCTCTGTCTGTACATCTTAACACACGACTAGCAATTACTAATACACTACCATGCTAATGTTAAAAATGTTTAAGCACAAACTTTGAAGTTGCAATATTAAAATAATAATAACAAGCAGATTCTAGTAGAAAGGACTATTTTAACCGAAGGAGGCATATTAAACCAATCCAAATAGACGAAATTTAAAAAGATAATAAGAGGCATAATAACATTTCGATTCTCTTTGAATGAGACAGGAAAAAGATTACTGAAAAAGATGGGGTACTGAACTTTTTCAAAAATTAACCATAGGCAGAAATTATCGTTTTGAGACATCCTTCATGTTTTCGTGAGAAAAGTAAGTAGATTCATTTAGTATCGAAATTTTAAGGGTATTGTTAAACAAGTTTCAAGAATTACAAATTATCTTTGAGAAGTTTTGTTTACTGATTCGATAAAAAAAATTTGTTCTTCAATAAGAAAATAAAACTTAAAACTAAAAGAGCGATAATACATTTTTATATGACCGATTATATTACAGCAAAAACCGACAGTATTTTAAATTGGAGAAACTATTAAAAAAATCCATCATTGTTGATTTCTGAAATTAAACTTTAATTGTAATTCTCACAGAAAGAAATAAATTTCAAAATTATTATTAAGAGCGTGCCTTATAAAGGAATCTACTCAATATGCAAGAAACAAGTCTAATTGTGACATCTGAATGACCAATGAGAGAAGAAAAGACCAGGAAATGCATCTGTAGAATAATGAAAAAGATTTCAATTTCATTACAAGAATGAAAAAATTTATTGCAAAATACACTTAATCTGTTTTTTAAAAAATTAAGGGAAAAAACTAAGCATAAAATAACTTACTCTCCTCGAAACGATGTATTTTTTAAAAATTTAAAAAATATATAAATATAATTTATTATAATATTTCTTGAAATTATTAACGATCAACATCAAAATATGCCTTAATTTTCTATAATTAAAATTTCAGTTCTAAATTTCTAAAACGTTTCCCAAGGTATTTATCTCACTATCCAAAGTATATCTGTTTCAAAATTAATAACTCCAGATTCAACAGCCTACTTTGTGGACAGTCAATAGTCTGTAACACACACACGCATTAACTTTTATTAGTAGTAGAGATTTATCTGGGATATGACTCAAACGAAGTATTTGGAGATTCATAAATTTATCGAGTTAATGAGGTTAATAAATAAAATTGTTAAATATCGTTTCAGGAATCTAACGGTGTTATATTCCGCTTCAACACTCACATCCATAAACAGGCACCGAAATTCTGTTCTTGGAACTGGAGCATTTTGCTGCACGCAGTCTCACGGAATGTATTATGAAGACAATTTTACGAACGTAGACGTGAAACTTGATAAAATGGAGCATGACTTCATAATTTCACATTTTGGCAAAGTTTTCTTTTTGCTAAAATATATGTTGCATGAACAGCGTTTTACTGAGCATTTTTGGAAAGGTCAGTAACCATATGTTTATGTACTGCTGGAGCAATTTTCGATCTTTATTCGGAATAAATCTGATTTTAAAATTTAAATTCTTTTATAGGGAAATATGCATATAAATCATTGAATGGGCTTTATGTTTAATCATTTTAACAGTGGTAAGTTGTTTTGTTTTCAATAAACAATGAAATTATTTGTATTGTAAACTAAATAGAAAATAAAAATCTTAAAAATTATTCTTGAAAATTCGTTTTTGAAAAGCTTACTGAGTGTCGTTTAGTTCAAATACTATACATTAGCTTAAATAAGAATAAATAGCTTTTTTGCCACATTTTGAAAATTTTTTGCAATTGAATGAATCATTTTGTGCATACATATATATCATAAAACTTGATTAGATTTCTGTGAGTGCCCGAAGTATGCAAATATTTTAAGTTAAAAACGTATGCATATTATCATACCTTATTACTTCAGTATTTTGTTCAATTATTCTTAATGGATGCTGAAAATTTTCTTTCTTTTTGATTAAATTAGTCTTGTATTTTTTTAATGCATTAACTGCTTATATTCGCTGAACTTTCAAATAACATGGTATGACTCAAATCATATTTTAAATCGTCATTACTTCTTGAGATGTGCAGTTCGGGAAGCAGTGGTCCTTTTTCATTTATATTCAGTAAATTTTTGTGTCGACATTATTGAGAAAAATCCTCCAAAAGCTTTAACTAGGCAACCGAATTAGTAATGGACATACAAATCGACAACTTATTAGCGAATTTGAACCAATATTTTTATACATATCTATAATTCTAGTTATAAAACTATATGCAAAATTTCACTCACCTAGTTTTTCGCGTTTCTTTCGCAAAAAGATTGATACACAGATGGGAAAAATTACAATAGAAGCTTTTCATCCGAAATCTGAAAGAAACCTATAATTTTAGATTTTTAAACCACATACAATATTTCATCTATCTACCCCATTCAAGTTTTCAGTTTTCACGTTCACAGATGGACATTATTACCATAATAATTTTTTTGGCTTTAAGGAGGGTTAAAAATGCAGATTCAGCAAAATCTCGAGGTCGACATTTTTGACAATTATAAAATTTTCCCTTAGAATACGTCGCATGCAAGAAAGTAAAATGTACTACATTATCAAAAATTCGACAGTCTCCTTCACGAATAATGTTTATATAGATATTTTTGATTGATATTTTTTTATAGTTAATATTCAGTTTCGAGCGATTTTAATACAAACACATTTGTTTCAGACTGTGACATCATTGATAACATCTGATCTTTATCATTGATAAAATTTATGAAGATAAGTTTTTCTAACTTTTTACTTAACATTTGATAAAATTAGGCGAATTTTTTATTACTTTATTCATTATATTTTATTAGGATTGCCTTTAATTAGTTTTACTTAAAAATTCATTCTTTAAATGCTGTTTCAAAACAGAAATTTATGATATTTTTTTAGTGGAACACGTATTATGATCTACTCATAGATCCGTTTGAAAGGAAAATTCTAACTAATTTTATTTAATAAATGATGGGATAATATAATACGTTTACACAAAAAATCCCCCTTGTTTTGCTTTCATCCGTATTATTTATGAAATCGTGAATCAATTAAATTCGGAGAAGCTTTTGAAGTAACAAACAAAATAATAAATAGAAAAATAACCTTAAAATTTAAATTCATGTTTTATAAAGTAAATAGAAGCTTTTCCTTTCATACCACTTTCTTCTTTTCGCTTATTTTCGAGACCAGGAGAGGTGAATCGTCAGACCAAATCACCTTAAGGGTGAATCATTATCCGCATCTTCTTCTAAGACAAACTGTGATTAATTTATCCTGAGTGCAATCATCCGCTTTCTTTATTTTGTGAGAGCACTCATTCTTGACATATCAAGAATTCTGACGTGCTTGTGTTCAACAAAATATCCTTTTCTATGAAACTTGAAATTGTTACAAGAAATTGATACACACGGAAAAAAATTCTATCCTTTTTTAATGCTTTTATTTAACATGATTTGTTTCATTTATGCAAAAAATATTCTAATTATATAATCAGTTTTTCGCTGACTGTGCTGGAATTTGGAAATGTTTTTAACTTGTGTGTTCTCAGTGACAGTATGTATCATTTCAAGTGACATATCCTTCGAGTAATTTCTTTAAGTCCTCCAGAAGTTTGTTATTGATTCTGTGTTCTACTTGACTTAGTGTCTGTTATGCTGTATAAGACTTGTACAGTTATATATTTATTCGGAAACTTCATTAACTATATTCAGTTCAGACTTGTGCAGTAATATATTATTATATAAGTATTATTATATTGTAATATATTTATTCATGTATTTGGGTTGTTCTATTATAGTAAATTTGTATTCATTAAAATCAATTTGATGCAGTTTACTGTATTTTTTTTACTCAATTCGCTCACAAACAGCCCGTCTATCTCTTAGCCCTTCCTCATATTCTGTCGCAATAAATACTTGTTTTTGTATTCCAGGTATATTCTTAATGTTTGTCAAAAGTCTTTAGGATACATTGTATATTCTGGAGTGTATTCACCAATAGGAATCAAATCTTGATTTAAAAAAAAAAATTGAATTCATATGAAATAACAAAATAGATTATCTTAAACAGTTTGAAGAATGCCCTTTACTTTACTTTTTCTAAAGTTATTATAGAATGTATATGCGATATCATCACATATTTCCTTATTATACGCATAAAAATAATTTTTGCTCGCTGTATTACTCACGCCAGCATCACACCATTTTTTAGCTTTATTTGAGCAATATCTACGAGCAATTGTAACTTCAAAAACTGACGATATTATGAATGGATTCTGAAAATGTTAATTGTTCTCTAAGTGAAGGATATTTACAAGGAAATATTTATATTTTTTTTCTTTTCAGTCTTGAGCTATCGTTATCGTTAGGTGAGTTTTATAAAACAAATCTAGTGTTATTGTTTTCGATGTATTTATTCTTTTAAAATTTCGAGGACCGTGGTAGCCTGGTGGTAAGGTTTCGGAATCTGTGGGTTTCAGGTTCGAAACCTAATTCCACCGAAGAACCGTCGTGTAAGCGGGTCTGGTGCACATTAAATCCTTCGGGGCTATACCTCCTTTTGCTGGTGTGGTGTAAAAGCTTGTAGAGGGCTTTCAGCTCAGGTGTCGTCCTCTGCATCTGACCATGGTTCAAAATGACGAGGCGCTAGCCGAGTCCCAAAATAGCCCTAGTGTTACTTTAACGGGACTTTAAAACGGGACTTTAATAATAACTAAACTAAACTAAAAGAAGCTATTTATATTTCTTTGTTTCAGTCTTGAACAATCGCCATCGTTAGGTGAGTTTTATAAAACAAATCTAGTGTTATTGTTTTCTATATATTCTTTTCAAGTTCGAATATTTTAATGTGGAAAATGTAATACGTAATTTTAAAAAAGTTCTTTTGGAATCGTCACACGTTTATGTGGTGGAATTCCTATTCAAATTAAATTTTTAACTTTTTCCAACCCATTTCCCAGTCAGAATCATTATGTAAAAAAAATCTGAGCGTCGATCTACATGGAACTTTCCATTCAACCATCCGAATAATGTCGCTGTAAATTTTCCGGTCTAGTAGCAACGGAACAGTGCTCATTTGTTCGCATTTAATAAAAACAAAAATGCGCTGGAAGTGAAGATGATCAAAAGAGCAGGAAATGTATCAATGGGGACCAGTAATTATTTTTGAAGAGACTGAAAAAAGATGGAAAAAACAATGCATAAAAGTTTTCTATGGAGAATTCATGTCCTGTTTTTTTTTTTTTTTTTTTTTTTTTTTTTACTAGTTCTGTATGAAAACTTTTTATTAGGTGATGAATTCACTTGAAAATTTACTTCGATCATGTATTAATACTCAGTAATGATGATTAATTCATCACTTAAAACATTATTGCCCTGCGGAGTAATTATAGAAGATACTTGTGAAAAATAGCGATTATGTATTTAAAAAATTCAGAGAATTGTTATTTAAGATGATATTCCACCTGCAGCGATTTTATTGAATATGTCAGTGTTAATAAATGCCAGTCTAGAGACCAAATTATGAATGATAAAGAATGGCAATTTACTTCAATCATGTATTTAATTACTGAATAGGGATGATTAATTTATTACTTAAAATATTAATGCCTTGCGGAGTAATTTTAGAAGATACTTGTGAAAAATAGCGATTATATATTTTAAAAAAAAATAAGGTAATCATTATTTAAGATGATATTACACCTGAAGCGATTTTGTTGAGTGTATTAGGGCTAATAAATGCTAGATTAGACACCAAATTATGAATTTCTTCTTTGAAACAAGAAAATTCTTCTTCTTAATTCTTAGCAAAGAAATAATTCAATGTTTTTTACATAAGCAATTTGCGTTTGGTATTTTATAATTAGTTAATTATGTGCAAAGTATATTTTAAAATGTTAATAAAATTATTCAAAATTATTTGTTTAATTTTTGTATTTATATCAATATCTAAGTCTATAAATCAAATTCCATCCATTGACAGACTTATCATGAAATTTCTTAGAGCAACTAGTATGGAAGGTAATTGAATTTTCAAAGATAATTAAATGCTTACTAAGGCAAAACTCATAAAAATTTTAATTATTTTCTAATTAATTGCAAGTAACACACTTTTGAGAGTTTCTGAAATAACTTCTAAGCAATTTATCACAAGAAACGATTCTTATACCTTCCCGAAATTTAGAAAGGTCTTTTTTTAATGATGTTAGTTTCATTCTCTTGTTATCTTTCCTCTAAATTTAGAAATTCGGCAAAAAAAAAAAAAAAAGTTAATTTTGTTCTGCTTAAGCATCCATAGTTTCTTTAAATGATCATCATCGAGACAACATCTGGAAGTTGATATGGAGTATATCTTCTCCCACAGGAGGTGCGTTCCGTCATTGCAGTGGGTATAATTCAAACTACATCATTACAATACCCACTAAGATAGTAAGAACCTATTTACTTATCTAACAACTTCTTATCCACATTGGTATCCTTAGTGGAATGACATTTAATACGAAGAAAACTTTGTAAATTCTAATTACAGCATTAATTTTTGTTATAAGAAATAAAAAAAAAGTGCAAATTTCTCTTCAGCACCGGGAAAATATTTATTGAGTATGAAACAAAATACTTCTGAAAATGCTCCCACATTGCCGTATACATAATAGTATTTTTAAATTAAAGGAAATAAGCATAATTTGTTTACTTTAGAATTTTTAATTTTTTATACTTTAGCTTCTAATTAATATGAAGGAAAATTATTAAATAAATAGGATATGGTAAAATATTTAAAAAACTGAAATGATTTTTCTACATGTTTTTGCTCATTCTTCGAAATTTTTTTCCTAAACGATGGCTAATTTATTGGCTGATTTTTTCTTGTTTGATTGAAATCAAATAACTTCAGTCAAAAAATGAGCGTTTTTTCGGAAAAACTTTTACGTCGAGTGTTTTTGCACAGAGTTTTTATTTATGTTATTTTAAATGATACTTCAAATGTGTTCGACATTCTGCTGTATGCTTTTCCGTTTTTAGGAAGGTAAGAAATTTGTATCTTCACAATCTGGGCATAGACTAGTGATAAAAGGGTTTTAATGTTAGATAGTTAGATTAAAGTCCGTTTAGAAGCTACATTTAAGTAATTTTGATGGGGATCTGGTAATGCTCAACTGCGGTGGAATAAATATGGCGTAAACCAGTTGGATTTCCCTCTTCAAACTTCCACGCTGGCCGCGGTGGCCTGGTGGTAAAGGTCTCAGCTTCGGAAATGGAGGGTTTCAGGTTTGAGACCCAATTCCACAGATGAGCCGGCGTGTACGAGGGTCTGGTGCACGTTAAATCCGTCGGGGCCAAACGTCCTCCTGCTGGTGTGGTGTGGAACTCTGAAGAGGGGGGGGCAACTCAGGTGTCATCCTCGTCAACTGACTATGGTTCAAAATTGCGATTTCCGTCCCAAAATAGCCCTAGTGTTGCGTTAAAACGGGACATTAATATAATTAAAATTCAAACATCCACTGCGCTTAAGTTCACCTCTTAATAGAAGGAAAACTTGGGACTGGATTGGTATTGTCATAACTGGGCTGGGATTGTCTTGGGACTTAGTCGTAGTAGATCCTTGGTAAAGTGATTAAATCAATAAAATTTTAGCCATATTTTTTTTCCGATTTAAAATCTTCAGTCACTAGCCTATACCTAGATTGATAAGATCTTGACTTTCTGAAAACGTAGAAATAAAGTATACAGCAGAATATCGGAGACTTTCGGGATATCATTTAAAATGACATAAATAAAATCTCTATGGAAGAAATCCTTGTCTTAAAATTTTTCCAAAGAAAAATCTTAAAGTTTTTGTACTATTCAGAGAGTTAATGAATTTACTAAAATAATATGCTTTTCAATATAGTGAAACTGAGTTTTATTTTTAACATTTCGAATGTTTTAGGCGACTTAATTATAGATTTGCTTTTAAATCTCGCTCCTAAAATAATCTGAGTTTGACCAAAGATCTTTAACATCTTTAGGTAACTTAGATATTTATAAATACTTTCTAAATAATATAAATAATTAATTAGTGATTTAAAAGGAAGCAAATGCGTATTTTTATAGTTTGCACAATTTATGAAAATTCTAAACGAAGCAAGATTGATTTTTAGAAAAAACTATTTGTGCCTGACCTACGAAATAAAAAAATCAAAAAAATCAATGATTATTTTAATAACGCATCACCAAAAATAATAATCTTACTTACTAAAACTCTTATTATTTTTCAGTCGATGTAGTTACATAATTGAACAAAAATTTACTCGAGTTATGAAATCCTTAAATTCCGTTGTTTTTTGTCCCTTTCTGTTAAAATAATTTCACCCAAAACATAAAAAAATGATGACTATGGCCTGACAATACTTTGATTTTCATAGTCAGGAGATCATCAATTTCCTTGAAGATCAATTAAGGTTAAACAACTTTTGGAAAGAATCGATTAATATTGAGTCAGAGTTGAGCAGAAGCACGAAGAAATAGAGTTTAATTTAGGTATATTAACGTCCCGTTGTAAAGCAACACTAGAGCTATTTTGGGACGGACCTCGCAATTTTGAACCGCAGTCAGATGACGAGGACGACACCTGTGCTGGCACCCCTCTCTCCACGCCAGCAGGAGGACGTTATGCATGACGGGTTTAACGTGCAACAGACCCCCTTACATGACGGTTCGTCGGTGGAATCTGGTCTCGAACCTGAAACCCTACGGTTCACAAGCCGAGATCTTACCACCAGCCCACAGCGGTCCCGAAGGAGCAGACAAGGGGTCACCTTAACTATTTGGGCATCGTTTAAAGTTCGAAGTCATTTTCTAATAGTTTGTCTACTTTTGGTTTTAATACTGAATGTTAATTCAATAAGTCAAATATATGATTATTTATAGATTGATATATTTTGTGATGAGTGTCTGAAAGTTATTTAAAAAAATGAGCAAATGATATTGAAACCAATTAAAAATTTCGTTTTGATAATACAACAAATGAATCGGCCGGGGTCCTGGCATAGGGGTAGCGTGTGTTCCCCGTGATCTAGGCGTCCTGGGCTCTAGTCCCGGTTCGGGCATGGTTGTTCATCTGTTCTATCTGTGAGATGTGTGAATGTGCCCCACCTGTAAAAAGGGGTTGTACAAGCGAATGTGATGCGTGATTAGCTAAGACGTACTCTTGGCCCTAGTTGGCGCTACTAAAACAAGAGGCGCTCTCTTGAGGCTTAAAATCGCTGACTTCGCCAGCGAGCTCGTCCATGGCAACTGCCATTAGAAACAACAACAAATGAATCTCTAATCATCACTAATCATAAAGTTTCAAGACTTTATTTTATTGCACTTTAATAGGTCTGTTCAATAAAAATCCAGGAGAATAGAAAAAATCATATTTCATTCGTAAATAATATTAACCTGTTAATTGGGTAATTAACTCGTATTCAATTAATTTTGCATTAAGATATTTCGTCATACCCAGTTAACAGGTTAAACATTTCATGAAAACGCGTCTGAACTTTCTAGTTTGTATTATCGAGCACTCTATAATTAAGATAGCTTGTAAACATTGTATGTTTGATGCGACAAAAATTTCAATAACTAGGGTCAAATGCTGCTTGCGAAGCTGTTAAAATACGCATTCAGTTTTCATAAATACGTGCTTAACATATTTCTTGTGTTTTGGACGTTTGTTCATTTTCTTTACATTCAAAGTTTTTAAGATTAGCTCTAGCAAATTACAACTGTAGTAGAAATTTTAAATCCATAAATCTGAAATGGTCGTATCTGTAATAAAACACTTTTTTATTTTCGTAAGAAAAAAAAAATCTTTATTTAGATCTAGAGCAGGATTTATCAAGAAACTATTTCAATAAAATTTGAAACTACTGTTCAAAGACATTTTGACATCATATCCAAAAAAGTGTTCTCATTGTTGTCATGGAGATTAACCGTCACACCATAAAGGAAAGTAGCCTGCAGCTGCTTGTTCAATATGATTTCATATGTTCTCACGCTAATCTAAAAACGGATTTCATGCGTGACGCTAGGAACTCCGACACGAGCAAATATCACTTTCATATTTAACCATGGAACTTTTTCGCTGTCTTTTCTCATTTGATGTTTTGTTACAACAATTAGCTCTTTCGCTTTTATTGAATATGCATTTCACAGAAAATGGATAAATATCATTCCATTGTTGTTATCATGAATTCTCAACTTCGCAGATCTTTTAATTTATGTAATATCTAAAAAGTGAAAAAAATTCATAATAAATTCGTTGTAAATTATAACACTTTGATCGCCAGGAAAATATAGCTGAACAAGGTTGGACAAATAACTGCCTGTTATGTAATTCAATTATAAAAAAGACAATTGTTTATCATTTGAAAAGACATTTGTTTATCAATTGAAAAGACATTTGTTTATCAATTGAAAAGACATTTGTTTATCGACTGAAAAGACATTTGTTTATCAATAATATTTCATCAGGATTCATTGAAAAAGTTCAAAATTCTACACACAAAGTAACTGTAAAAATATAATTTTAAAAGTAGAATTTGGCATTTGATACCTGAGTAAAAGAAAAATGACGTTAAATATAATTAAATTTGTGCTTTTGATGTGATTCATTTTTCAACAATTTTTTAAATGACATGCATTTTTTTATCTCTTTAGAAACACAAAGGAAGTAATTATTTTGCTTATTTTTCATAATAGAATCTAAGGCATTGGCATTGGCAGTTACTTACAGTCTTGTATACCGTGCTAAAAACAGAAAGTAATGTAAACTAATTAAAACAGATGTCTATGCAGTTCCGGACTTTTTAAAAAAGATAAAACATAGTTCACGATCTCTTATCTCTTTGAAAGTCCGAAATATTCTTTTATCTATTTCCTGGATTTCTGTATATCTTCATATGATTTAAACTTGAGTTAGATTAGCTGGTCTGTGATTATTTAAGTTGATTTTGACCATAAAGGGAATGACTTTAGGGTTTTCTTTATGGTGTATATACATATATACTTACATAAGGTTAGTAGATGGTATGCAGTTTTCATTCAATAGAATACGAATAAAGTTCTACAAAATTTTTAGCATCTACTTTTATGATTAAATTTTTTCTCTTTTTTTTAAAGGGAAAAAACGGATAATTTCAATTTTTCTTTTAATATTTTTTATTTATTTACTCCTAAATAAGCAAAAACGTTTAGATTTTTTTTAAAAAGCTTCATGACAGAACTTTTGATGAAGTTATTAAAAGAAGAGGGAAAAATTCTCCCAAACGCTTGTGGAATGACAGAAAAATCGTTTTGTTGCAATTAAACACAAATCCCCCCCCTCCCTTTACGAACTACTATAGAAAGACAATGCATTATATTTATTAAAATATAAGAAAGTTTCTATTTTAAGAATCTTATTTTAGAAACTTCTACAATATTCTGAGGATTCTGTATTTATTTTTAAAAAATGAATATGTGATTCGATACTTAATATTTCTTCCGGAAGAACCATGTTTCTGGAAAATACTTTTGAAAAAAGCATGTTGTAATATTGATAACAGAAAAATAGTATAATTTTATAAATATAAAGATATTTTGAATTTCACATGCTTATTGCATTAAGAGAACGCACAAATATATATATTCGGTTTTGGAATGCTTCGATGATGTGGATCAACAACCAACAGATACTTGGGTAAACTCTGGAAATAATATATGATTTCTTTTTAACATTCTTCTTATAAACAAAATTACTGGTATGTATTTTTATTGAAATTGTGTTCTTCTGTTAATGTAATAATTGTAGTGTTGTTATTTTATGAACAAAGTAAGACAAAGGTGAAACTTTCGTTTTTGACAAAAGATTTTACAACATTTAATAGAACTTGCGTTTCGATAAAAGATGTTACAACATTCAATATGTGAAACTTGCGTTTTCGACATAAGATGTTACAACATTTAATAGAATTTTCTTTTAGACAAAAGATGTTACAACATTTAATAGAATTTTCTTTTAGACAAAAGATGTTACAACATTTAATAGGTGAAACTTGCATATCGATAAAAGATGTTAAAACATTTAATAGAACTTGCGTTTCGACAAAAAATGTTACACATTTAATCGATGAAACTTGTGTTTTCGACAAAAGATTTTACATCTAATAGAATTTGCGTTTCGGCAAAAGATATTACAACATTCAATATGTGAAACTTGCGTTTTCTGCAAAAGATGTTTCAACATTTAATAGAACTTGCTTTTAAACAAAAGTTGTGACAACATTTAATAGGTGAAACTTGCGTTTTCGACAAAAGATGGTGCAACATTTAAACATTTAATAGAACTTGTTTTTAGACAAAAGATGTTACAACATTTAATAGGTGAAGCGTTTTCGATAAAAGATGTTACAGCATTTAATAGAACTTGCGTTTCGACACAAGATGTTACAATACTTAATAGATGAAACTTGCGTCTTCGAAAAAAGATGTTACAACATTTAATTAATTTTAAACAAGTTGTTAAATTACAAAGCAAAACAATGCACATTCCAATTATACACAATACAATTATTTATTCCTCAGTACTAACTAAATACAAGATATATGAAAATTATCTTTCCATTTTCAATGTTATATAAAATTTAAATGAAGGAACATTCATTGCTCATGGATACCAAGAATACCATAATATCAAGATTAATTATCTGATTTTACTGAAGATGTTCATAGTTAAGTTTTTCATTCAGGATTAAAATTTTAAGAAAAAGATACCTGGAAAAATTTCAAATCAGTTGTATTGAAATTTATTAAAGCACTTTATTTATTTACTAGAAAATCATATTGCATAAAAGTAATTTGAAAATTGTTTTATACTATAAATTCTTAGCAGGGACTTTTACAGGCGTAAGTAAAACGGTCAATTTTATTTAAATTTAAACATACGATTCAAATTTCAGACGTGGTATTTTCATCCAAACAACTGATTTCAAGTAAGTGATAAATTATATATATATATATATATATATATATATATATATATGTATGTAAAATTTATATATATATATGCGTGGCATAGGAGGAAATACTTTTGAAAATTTTAAAACTTCGCTTTATTTCATCCCGAGAGGCATAATATATAAAAGAAAGAGTGGAGAAAAATACGTCAGTCTACAGCGTGACACAAGAGCAAAAGAGACCGAAATTTTTTCCTCAGTGATTTTATGCTATGATATTCTGATAAGGATTTCTTTGACACGTGTAAACTTAGAAAAGGGAAATTTGGACATCTTTTAAAGAATGTTGCAAACATCAAGGATTTTTATCCCTTCACTCGGAGCGTGAGAACTGCTGATTTCAGCAATATATATATATATATATATATATATATATATATATATATATATATATATATATATATATATATATATATATATTCATTTTTTTTTCTGATGTGCTAACATTTCTTTCTACTCGGAGGAATAAATTAGATATCAAGATAATATTAACATCTAAATTTTCCCCCACAGATTTTCGTTACATTTTCATTTTAAAACAGAAGGGAAAACCTATTTAGTAAAAAAAATCTTTTTGAATTATTTTTCACAAATAAATTTTCCACTTAGATCTTCTAAGTGATGAAATGAAAGTTGGATAGTAATTTTCATACATCTTGTGTAATACAAAACATTTTCTGCCTGTCTGTTTTCAATCTTCCTTTTCCTTTATTTCTTCAGCGACACATCTAGTCAACTGGAAAGCATTCCTTCTGGATCTTGGCTCATTACAGTTTAAACCAGAAAAATATAATGCCTTAATTTTGATTGAAATCAAATTTTTAACCACATATGCTACGAGTATAGGTGCGTCATGTTTCCACAATAAAATATTCACAATTAAGATCAGGACAATGTAAATGATTTTAATTTTCAGATTTTGCAAAGCAACATAATTATTAATTGCAGAAAACTGATGCTTTTTAGTACGCAGTTTGAAAACCAAGTGAATCCTTCTCCTTGCATTTTTTTTATCAGATGCATATGGGAAAGGATAAAAAAAAATGGTTAGAAGTAAAAATTCATCGGCTTAGAAGTATTGGCCAGTAAAAAGTATTAAACAATAAAAAGGCCAGTGGGAACAAAAATCGTGAAGATTTATCAATGGTGTGAGCCCAGTCTCTGCATGTATGAATAGGTTGCACTGGAGAAGCAGGAAAATCAGGCGAACCATAAAAACTGCGTTTCCTCACAGATAGTTCCTGCCATGAGGTTTGAAGTTGATTTGGTGGGACTAATTTCAAACTCGAAAATCTAACGTGGTTA
This sequence comes from Argiope bruennichi, assembly GCF_947563725.1. Classification (NCBI taxonomy): domain Eukaryota; kingdom Metazoa; phylum Arthropoda; class Arachnida; order Araneae; family Araneidae; genus Argiope; species Argiope bruennichi. The sequence continues at coordinate 17,782,827 of NC_079163.1, forward strand.
TTTGATTCCTAGAAAATAGAGAAAAATGTATAACCAATTGTGTATCAATCAAAATACATTTTAACAGTTCAAACTAATCAAATCTATTATAAGTAAAATTTCTTTATACGGTAACAAACAGATTTTTAACGGCGTGAATTTTTCAGTAATAAGCAAAAGATAAAAATGAAATTGGAAAAATTTGTTCCTCTACTTGAGTAACAAATATATATCTGTAAAGTCATTGATTTTTGAGACTTTAAGCACTGGGAGTACTGTTCTTTTTTTGTACGGTTCTCATACAAGATGTCAAGGAGTTTTGCTTCAAAATAGATTCTGCTATTTAAGACGGAAGAATAAGCGTCGACGCATCAGTGAAAAGAAATCAAAGCGTGAGCGACGACATAAATGTAATTATTATTTGTGGCATAGCTTTTTATATTCTAGGTTTTATATTGATCAACGTTACTTACATCATAAGTGAATTTTCTACAAACAAGATCTGTAGGAATCTTGGAGTAAAACTTTGTATCTCTTTCAACAATGTTTGCTAATAATAGCTTATAAGACTGCAGAATATTACTCATTAATTAATAAGTATTAATTAACTTCAAATCATTAATAATTATTCATTTTGAAAAAAAGTCTTTCCTAAATGGGAAAGATTTAAAAACAAAATTAACAAACTGGCAACGTCTTAAAATACAGACAACAGTCAGTCATAGCGGATAATTCACGAACGGGTTCATGAAGATGAAAGCAATCAGGGGTATTTTAAAACTCACACAAGAAAAAATTAACTAATTACTTCAATAATATTGATCTTTATTTATACTGATACTTAAGTGATTTTTAAAAATATATTCAATAGCATAAATCTACAAAAACATATGGCCAGAATAATGGCAAGTAAATCGTTCATAGCATTCCTCAACCGATTGGACTCCGACAAGTGACACAAAATAGACACATTTGCTTAATTTTATTTATTTAAACTTATGAAACAAGAATTTTGAAAATTTTGAAGGATACTTTTATTACTATTCCAATGTTTAAAAAAATATTCTTCAAAGTAATTGCAAATAGCTAAAAAAATCTGCAAATTGGTACTTACTAAAGACAAAGCTTCAGTATTCCTTTTGGATTCTTTTCTTTCTTGCTGTTTATCGATGTAAATAAGAATCGTGAATTCCAACAGACTTGCAAATACAAAACACATGCAGGTTACCATCCAAATATCTACTCTCTGAAAAAAGATAAATATTTTCTTAGCATTAATGCTTTTTGATTCTTAGATAAATTATGGCTTCGAAATAGCTACGCAGCTATGATGATAATTTTTTTTCTGTAAATGAAAAATTGAGATTTTGTAAAACAGATTTTTGATGCTTGTCGTTCGCATATGAAGGATCCATGATATGTGGATACCTCATTTAATGTTTCTTATAACACATTAAAAATTATTATTACTTTTATTATTTTTATCAACAGAGAATAAAATAAACTTAATTGAAATACAGTGTAACGCAAATTGCAGCTTGTAAATACAGTTCACAATGCGGGATGTAAAATAAAGCTGAGGCCATTTTCTCATTTCTTTATCATGATTTAGATGAAATATGTACTTCACCAATATCCAATGATGTAATTTCATATTGAATGATAATATAATAAATATAAGAATGGCTGAAAGGATAATCAAATAACTCCTATGAATCCCAAGAACACAAGTCAAGTTTGACAGGAAGTTAATATAATGATGTAGGAATTGCCGCTGTTGTAGATTCAATAGCTAATTAAGTTATCTGGAATGTATTCCTGTTTAAGATAAGAGTAAAAAGATGATAAGCATTTTTTTATTGTTCAATATTTCATACTTTTAAACGGTATGAAGATAATGTTAAAAAATTGTGAAGAAGCTATTCTATACAAAATGTCGAAAATACCGATGTTTCTTAACCTTTAAGCCTTGAAATACTCCTACTATACGATTTGACCATATGCTTAGAGAGGCAGGGACGTCGTGAAGCTGATCAAATAAGTACAATAGTGGTAACAGCATTTGGAGTATCACAAATTGTGATTACCAGGCTGAGGAATCGCTTTCATGAGACCGACACAGTGCGAAGAAGTCAAAGACAGGGTCGCCATCTGTCGCAATATCAAGAGATGACTGCTCCTTGACTTTTCTGGTTAGAACAAACTAGCGCAATTTGGGAATACAAGAAATACAAAAGAACTGCAAAAACAGTTTCTTGCTACCATTCCATCTATATGCCCCTAAACCATGCGAAACAAGCTGGACTACATACTCTACGAACAATGGTATGTACTCAGTTTCCTATTTTTGTTTAGTAATCATATTAATAAAAAAGAAGACGCTTTTTCTGTCACTTCATTTTTCTCTTAAATGTTTACCAATTTTTGTGAGAAGCGCAGAAATTTCATTTAAATTATTTTTTAATTAAGTTATTAAGTAATTTCCACCATAATGAAAACATCAACATCATTCATACATCCAAATCAAATTTTTCACATAAAATGTCGCTAAAATCTCATGTTAAAATCCTTCAAAAAGAAATGAACTTACATGAATGTACGAGAGAGGAGGCAAATCCCTTCTAATACTTGAAAACTGTGTAATGAGAGCCAGGAGACTTGTTACACAAAGAGTAATTCTTCCCGCTGTGGCATCCGAACCAAGCCAAAATGATAACCAGGACAACATGACGATGAGAGCACTCGGTGTGAAAACTTGGATCAAGTGATGGGCCAAGTCACGTTCAAATGTCAGATTCACGTATAACGTCGAATAAGTCACTGAAATAAAACAATAAACTTAAAAGCATTGTTTTTCGTTCAACCATTTTGCAAAATGGATCAACTGTAAATGAATATTTTAGAAATGTTCATGTTTTTGAATTGAGACTAATGAAAACCATTCGAAACATGATACTCCTTCCTCTACATAAAAATTAGGTCTATTAAAAATGCAAAAAAAAAAAAAAAAAAAAAAAAACCACACCCTCTTTTCAATTATCAGTTTTTTAAATGTCTGAAAATCCATAGAAAAACTTCTATTACTTCTTCATATGAGGAAATGCAATTTCAGTTAAAAAAATAATAAATCACAAAAGCTTAAATTTAAAGGGAAAGAGTGATGAATAAGTACATGAATTTATTCTAAGGGAAAAATATCCTTTTCATGTAAACTGAGTGATGTGCAATTTTATATGACACAGATCAAGAATCATCGGGTGATTGTAGAAATTACATATCACGAATAGTTTCTGCGCCATTCTTAAATAAAATAAAACATATCTCCTTTCTCGTTTTTTAACTCTTTCACTGTCCATTTTTTTTCTCTCATGAAATTGATTCAAGAATTCAGGAGCTCAAGAGTTTAAGTTTTGAATTTAATGCCATTTTTAATTCTATGAATACTGAATACTATAGTTAAAGCTATTTTTGGTTGACTATTTCTATTTGATAGAAATAATTAATCTTCAACAATTCGCTTGTAATTTCAGCAGATTTTTTAAATCCGATTATATATATTTTTAACAATGTTATGCGAAATGAGTATAATCAGAATTAAACAATGCAGCCACTAGTTACGTAATTTCGTACAAGTAATTCAAAAAATATGATACGAAATAGATAAAATATTTCTATTGCAATATTTTTCATCTTTTTTAATAAAAATTTAACCTTTTGTCCCATTTAGGTTATTATTCAAAATTTTGGAATTTTTATCACACCAACTTTATCACTGCCGACAGAAAATAAAATAGAAAAAAAGGGAAAACACTTTCTGTATTGCAATTCCCATTTGAAATTATTTTTACAATTCTAAACAGTTTCCTGCGAGCTAAAATGTAATAAATTACTCCTGACCTATTATGCTAAATATTTTGGGATGATAATACAAGAGGTTCGCACGTAATTCTAATAGGTGAAAGTTACTTCACAGAACGCGTTTATCACTGATAAGGTGAAGTGTTTGTTTTAAGATGAAAGAGCCGTTTCTCAGAAGTTGAATTCACTATCGTCGGAGACTTATTGTGCTTGAAATGGTAAATATTGAAAGAGAAATAGAGATAACAAAAAGGTAACTAAATGTGTGTCTGATCTCAAAAGATTATGAAATGAAAACGCGTGTCTAAATATCCGAATATGAATGTAAAGTGTATACAGAGTTATCGGTAGAGTCCTTCTAAGCCCATTATTTTCAAAACGACGTCTCGTATAGCCAGGGAAGTAACGAGTACCCGAGTAGTGATTATGCTGAATTTATTGAGAGGGTTACGGTGGTTTTGGATTCGAAATAAGGAAGTTACAAAAAATAACTCAAAATATAAAAATCAGCCAAAATCCAGTTAGTCCAGTTAGTAAAATATACGCTATACCATATTAAAAACAGAGGGAAAAGGTCACAGGGATTTATCAGTAAAATTGGAAGATATATTTGTGGTTAAATTTATAAAGTTTCCATGACTTAAAAAAGTTTCATCCTAAAATTGATAAATATATTGCCTCACCCCGGAATGCGTTCTTTAGCTTTTTTTCTAATTATTTCTGCTTATTTTCTTCGTTACTTAAATTTCACTTCGCCGTTGCTGAACTCGAAAAAACTGTATGATAACACTAGAGAATACAAAATAATCCAAACAGTCTGGATAATATAGCTTTCAATTTCAACCCTTTTTCAAGTCACAGAAAGCTCATAATTTAACAGTTTTACAGATAACTGCATGAAAGTTTTCCCTTTGTTTTTGTTAGAATATAACGTACATTTTTCTAATGGACTTTTGGCCAATCTCCTTTATTTTTTGAAAATTCCTCTTTTTTGCTGCTACGGACCCTGTAACCTGTCTCAATAAATTCAGCATAATCACTTTTCTATGGGTACAAGTTCCTTCCCAGACTATACGAGACATCGTTTGAATTCAAAAGGCTTAAAAGGACTTTACAGATCACCCTTTCAGAATTTTTTTTTAAAATTTATTATTTATACTTTTTAAAAAAAAAATTTCCAGTTTGAAATATACTAAGATAATAAAAGAATTATCTTTGTCATTTTTTGAGGGAATTTTAAGGTATTTGTGTTCCTTTGCCTGATGGCATATGCTGCTAAATTGTGTTGACTTTATAAAATAAATTTTCTTAATATTTTTTCATCTGATACAAATAAAAAACTGTATTTAGCAATCAATAAGCTATAGCATTGAAAGCTATTCATTAATTTTTGGTATAGATAAAATATATAGAAAATACAATTAGCTATGTTACTTTTATGAAAATAATAAAAATAATTTAATAGAACTAAATATTTTAGAAGAAAAGGAATGATCCTTCTTCTGCTAATATAGTCTTGAATGTGGCCAAATTGATTTTTTAAGTATTACATCGAAATGAAATTATCAAAATCTCCCAAAACAGGAATTCATGAAACAAACTTATCCAACAAAAAGAGTAAAATTAAACATGATTTTATTAATTTCAAATGTATTACTTCCTTATCGAACATCAAAATTTGACATCATTTGAAGTAAAATTCATTTCCAAACTGTCTCGTCATTCTAGAAACTGTCTCATCCTCCACTTCATATCTTTGTTTCATTATACATAGATGAAATGATTCTTAACAATACCATTGCTCCCAGTTTGAAAAATAAATTAAAATGATCGTTTTAAAATCGTATAATGGTTTTAATGTACCATGGTTAATATGCTAGATATTAAAAAAAATTCCTTGGTGTTAGTAGCTTTAAAGGAGCGTGTTTGTTGTTGTAGATCTTACTATGAATATTATTGAAGTGAAACTGATAACATTAGATCGCATTCATTTCGACATTTCTACAAACGTGCATATGCTTATACGCAGTTGGGAAGATAAATTTTCTTGAAGTCGAATCAAATGACGTAAGTGAGATGCAATAATACCCTAGAAGATAACGATATCATTAGAATTTCGGAGCAAAACATACAGGTGGTTTAATCAGTTAGACTATCTTCCAGAAGATAAGAAACAAAAAGGAGATGTTCAGGATTTTGATGATTCATATTCTTGTCACATTTTTGCACCTTTAGGGGATGACGGATAGTACAAGGCATTTCTGCAAAGTAATGATTTAGGGTTGTGAAATTTTTTATGCACATAAGCTAGGATATAAATATGTCAAAAATCTTTTTAAAAATTCTTTGAAATAAAATGTATTATTTTTAAAAAATTAAAAAAATTATAGCTTTAAAGAGTTTAAAATATTTCAGGCGAAGTAAATTTTAACTTTTTTCTCTTTCTTTCATAGAAAAAACTCATTTAGAACGAAACTGGCTATTATTTTGTAATTACATTGAAAAGTCAACCCTTTAGAAATACTTTTATGTGCACGAACTGAGTTTCCTTAAGAATTTTATGCTTTTCTGAACTGAAATAGTCTTTTAACTATCGAAAAAAAAACTAGAAATATAATACGCATATTCAGTTGAATTTTAATGTTTAACAGGAGTCTTTATTATCATTTTTATGAAATTTAATCTAAAATTAAGATACCTGGAACATGTCAAAAACATTTGAACTTGAAAGAAACATTGCTTTGAGGAAAATCATTAAAATATACTTAACCTTCTGAATTCTTTAAATAATCATTTTTATCTATTTTATAATACTGTTTTAATTACGTGGAATAATATGTTTTGGAAATGAAATACTAAGAAATCTCATATTTTTTTTTTTTTTGCTTTTTTTTAAAGTTTACCGTCCCTTGAATGATAAACACTTCAGAACTTTATCATCATTTGTTGTTTAGAAAGCTGTATATTCATTTTTAAATTGAATCATACTCTCTAGCGAATTTGGTCTAAGCTCTGAAGAGGACATTCTACTTCTGCTATCAACTGAATATAATACCATCAGTGCACATATAGGCATTTTCAATCGCAATAACTTTACAAGTTCACGAATTTGTTTTTAATTCGTAAGGAGATTGTAATAACAAATAAATTATTCCTTTAAATGACAATCAGTTGGATTTTGAAACGGAACAAAATTACTTATTAAATTTAGTGAGGTATTATTAGTCATAACATTCTATAACTATTGAGGTTGTTAGTTTGTTTTATTTCTTAGTTTTAATGTTCCTGTTTCTTAAAATGGACAAAGATTATAGGGAAAGAACCTAGTATTTTAAATCTGGTTCTAGATCAAGAGAATATCTGAGCTGGTATCTCGTTGCTCGTTCTAATAAGAATATTTCATCTGCGAAAACAGCTTTAACGGACATCACGAACATATTCATAGTAAATCTGAGATGGAATCGATTCTGTCAACTTCTCTGATTTCAAAACCTGCCAGAGTTCGTTAAACATGATTATTTGTTAAAAAATTTATATAAATGTTCAATAATGAAGTTCTAAATAAAACACATGATGATAAAATAATATTTATTTTTAATTAAATTTTTATTTATAAAAAAACTTTTCATGTAGTATATTTTATATTTATTTTACCGTTTTCAGTTTTAAAAGTGAAAGGATTTTGTTTTGTTTTGCAAGTGAAAACTTAAAGACGACTTTTTAATTACGAAATTTAATAATATTTCAGGTTATAAAACCGTTTTATTCAGTTTCGGTTTTTAGAAGAATTTGTTTAGTTATGATAATAATCCAAAGATGGCAGCAGGAGTCATCTTAATATTTACAATTACTACTCTAAAGTTTCACGTAAAAACTAATTTTTTTTTTTTTTTTCAATTATGTTCTTCTGCCAGCTCACAGTAGATAGCATAATCTTTTTTTTTCTTTTTCTTTAAAAAGGTGTTGAAATGGTGGAACATAAATAAATGAGTGTTTGGAAGACTGTTTACTTATTTTTCATGTTTTATTACTTTTCCCTTTTTTTATTTTTTCATTCTTAAATGATGGAAAATACTAAAAAACTAAGGAAATTATTTTAAAACGTAACTAAGTAAATAAAGAAAAGGAAGAATAAAAATACTCAATTAATTAATGAGATATAAGTGAACCGAAAAAACTGCGATTGACTGAAGAACTGAGTGAGCTCGATGCATTCAGGGCGCCATCTAGTCTACATTTACTGCACTAAAGTTTATTTCGGCCCATGCAATGCGAAATCTTTTCGACTGCTAAGTAATTAAGTCGAACTTAGTCTAAAATTGGTTGTTTTGAATGAAATATTAACATTTATTTCAAAAAAATTTCCAAAGAATGAGAGGGGCAAGAATATATATTTTTATAGCTATTTATAATAAGAATTTTTTTTTTAAATTTTTTCTTTGCTACGAAGTTTTGCGACATATTTTTATACATTAAATATTCTTTTAATTTGGATGAATCTCAGTATTACGGAAGTTAAATTTTTTTTTTAAAAATAGGATGGTATAAAAACTAGAATTTAACTAAGAAAAGTTTGAAAATACAATAAAATTTAGAGCAAAGTTTGTATAAAAATTAGAGAACATATTTTGCAAGGCTTGCCTTCAGTTTTCAATTATCTCTTTGCTAGACCACGGAGACATCACGAATCTCAACCTTAAAAGTCTTCTTGTAGTTTTTAAACAGGACTTAAGTTTGTACCACCGCTCAATTTAAAATGAGATTTTCTTTTAAATACGGAATAAAATCAAATGAATTTTCTTGGAAAAAAAATTAGATTTTATTTATAAGGTTTTCTAAATGATATGTTTTTCTAAAATATATTTTCAAGTTTAGATGTAGGTTTTACCATTCGAAATATGATTGCCCTTTTTCTTTGATATAGAGCCTCCAAATTTAGCATATATTTTTGATGGTGATAATGAGTATCTTGGAGCATTTTTTAATAGAAATTTTAAAGAAGAATTTTAGTCAATTAAAATATACGAGTTTTTAACGTTTTCTTAAGATAATTACTGAACATATTGTTGCGCTAAACTGATTTTTTAGCAGTTTTAAAATTCTAATAATTGTCTTCTAATAATATCAAGTTAGTTTCCATATTTAGTATTTTTTTGATAATGAGTATCTTGGAGCATTTTTTTAATATAAATTTTAAAGAAGAATTTTAATCAATTAAAATATACGAATTTTTGACGTTTTCTTAAGATACTTACCGAAAATATTGTTGCACTAAACTGATTTTTTTAGCAGTTTTAAAATTCTAATAATTGTCTTGTTAATAATATCAATTTAGTTTCCACATTTAGTATTTTTTTTCTGATTTCTGACAATTAAAAATAATTTTTGCAATTTATTCAAAATGTTTTCGTAGCTGAATCAGACATTCAATAGCGTGATTTTCTTCCATTTTTGAAAGCTGACGAAGGCAGACTCTACTTTTCACCTGCCCATTTCATTTGAGGAAAATTACCGTACCGCGAAAGACAACATGTAATTTGAAGATTACCTACACAATTATTTTTTAGTGGTACTATGAAGTTGTGGGTCTTAAATTTATTAGGATGGTTCGTGTACACAATAAAAATAACAGGTTTAGGACTATTAAAATAACACTGTTTTACTGTCTATTAGAATGGGATGCTTACGACTACTTTGTTGACTAAATTATGAACATCAAGTTACGCGTAAGAAAGATATCTGAAATTAAACACGACAAATATTACATGCGTATCAACCGGTCGCCAAAGGAGGCTTTGTAAATAAGCGAGGCCTTAATAGTCCCTCAGTGTTACTTATATTTGTATTTTATGCATAAAAACTGAAAAAGATTTATCACTTCAGATTTTAGGCATATTTCAGTATATTTGGCAACATCATGGCATTTATATTATGGCATATTTTTTATTAATCAATGGTATATATGTAATTAATTAGTTAATGCAATATTTTATTATGGCATATGTTGTATTTGTCTATGGAAGCAAATCGAATATGCATTCTGTAGGGATTTCCGTAGAACGATAGGACCCAAACTGTTATGCAGACTTACAATTATTTTTATACGAACCACACTCTAAATTTCATTCGTTCCGTTCTTTTTGGTTTAAACTATAGTTTTCGTATACACATTATAGACAGAAATTTTATTAATTTAGAGATTTGGTCCAAGCTTCGATAAAGATCCGCAATTTTGGTACACAGACAATGTGGCAAACTGTATTCGTGTCGCTCTTTCCGTTTTTGACTTCTTTATGTTTATGAACACAAATAGACAAACATTGGTGTATTATTCCAAGAATGTGTTTCTTGAAATCAGTCTGTTCTGAAATGTGGAATCTCATTAAAATCTCGAGAAGGAATATTTTAATCGTTATAATACTTTGCTTATTTCGCAGAGAGGAAAATCAATAAAATTCCCAATACTATGATTATAATAAATTGTGGGTATTAAAAGAAAAAAAAAAATTGATGTTTACAAAAAAAAAAAAAAAATTAATAATGGAAAAAATATTTGCAAAACTTTTGACAACATTTGTGATAGAATGATACCATATTTGTTAATAATAGATTTGGATCGATAGGCTCAGCAATTTTTTTAAGATTCTGAAAGCAAAACAAATCTTTATAAAAATTGCTTGCATGAAGGCAATTTACATAGACATCTTTCAATGCCAGTTTTTTTTACCATTAATAACAGTTAGGAAAATTATCTAGTTTGAAATAATTATTGAGTAAACCCTATTAATCATTGCGCACAAATTCAAAATTTTAAATAAACTATTAAAATTAAATTCATTCTCATCCTTTATTGACAAATCCTTTATTTTCTTATCCCCCCTCCCAATTTTTTGATAGTGATACACTTTTTTGGAAGAAAATAGTAATGATTAGAAAAAAAAATCATAAGGTCCCACCTTATATGGAGAGATTCTGTAACTAGATAACTAAAAATCTGCAACATTTCAGTTAAGTGCTAAGAAATGTGTAGTTAAGGTGAGTATATAATATGATGGCACTGAGTGGCTGTTGTAGACTATAGTTACGCCTTAATTCTATTTTTCAAAAAAAAAAAAAAAAAAAAAAACACACACACACAATTTACTTAAAATAATAATAATAATGGAAAAGAAAGCCGATGTTTTCTTGAAACTATTGATTTGTAGTTACCAAGATGCAGTGTTAACTCTCCCGAATAACAATGAATTTACTTGTTGCAGGCATTTGAATTTTTTTCAGTGGTACTCAGCACTACTTGTACAGCATGATTCATCTCATTTACACAATGATGTATGCAGATATTCAACTGTTCATAATCCTGCCAGACATACCAAAAATATATACGTTCTGTACAGTGAACGAGATATAAACAGAAGATTATAATGTTTCTTTGGCCGTTCTTTCGTTTTCCTATTGGATGATAGATTTTTAATAACCTAAAGGCTGAAGCATCTGTTAAAGCGGAGCTCATTGAGGATGTGACAATGATTACAATGTCTTCTTCCCGCCGAGGTAAGGTAATTAAGTACTTCTCATGTAGCCGAGGATCAAATCAAACCGCCATTAGAGCGAGTAAGATGAAATTTTGCTATTCTAGTAAAGATGATTAATCTGCGATCCAAACTGGAAACTTGTGAGAAAAACTCTCTGTACCGTTAACGGTGAATTCTGAATTTAACGATCCAGCTTGTTTGTCGCAACATGTTATTGCAATAAACCAGATGTAAATACAACTAATTTATTTAAAAAAAATTGAAATGAAATATTTTACAATAAATTTTTCATATAAGTAGCTGGAACTTGATTCAAGTACTTCACAATTACTGTAAAAAAGATTTTGATAGAGGATTCTGTTGCTATTAGCGATAGGCGAGGATCGAACTCGCAACCTTATGGTTCATAGCCGAGTAACATGACCACAAGACAAAAGAAATTTCTCATGCCTCGTACCTGTTATCTGGCAAATAAAGCGTCACCACATTACTCCCCCTCTAGTGCGTCGGAGGTGAGACGAACGATATTTTGTCCTGTTTTTGTTGTTATTAGTGGTGATATTGGCTGTTGCGCCTCATCCATTTTTTTTTATTGGCTGATTATTTATCAGCTTCATTTTTTTGGCTGATTATTTATCAGCTTTATTTTTTATTTATTGGCTGATTATTTATCAGCTTCATTTTTTTAATTTATTGGCTGATTATTTATCAGCTTTTTATTTATTTATTTCTGGTAGAGGGCACCACAACAGTTGTATGAAGGTTTGCGTACATCACGTCCGGGTCACCAATGTTGCTATTAGCGATAGGCGAGGATCGAACTCGCAACCTTATGGTTCATAGCTGAGCAACATGACCACAAGATAAAAGAAATTTCTTATGTCTCGTACCTGTTATCTGGCTTATAAAGCGTCACCACAATTCCTAGAATGAAAGAAACTATAAATATAAAGTGAACTTACTATTAAGCATATGTATCTCTGATTTTCCTTTACTTATTGCAACACGATGTCTCAGCATTCTCATTTCAGGATTAACAGGTGGAGGTCCATCCTGATCCCAAAGGTACACAACCATTTCTTTTGGATAAGAAACTGGAAAACAAACAAGCAAACCTTAAGTTCGTCCATAAATTATGATTTGAATCAAGTTATGCTCATGTGACGCGCATCAAATGCGCAGCTTATTTTTTTTAGAATACACTATGCATTTTTAATGGAACTGCGCACGTAATCGAACATTATCATATCAGTATATTCAGAGGACAAAACGTCAAAGTACATTGTATAATAACGTGCAATTAAATGTGTGTTTTTCCATGAGAAGATACGTTTGCCATGTTACCGTTACGTTTACTGTATTGAGATATCATTATTATAAATACCTTGTTCATCTCGAATATTTACAATAAGATAAATATTTCAAATGATTAGTAAAGAATAAAGGAATGCTGGAAATAGTTTTAAACTGTTGATCAAGTAAGATTTCTCTTGGTATGAAAATTTATATGGATGGCATTTTTTTTATGATTGATAGGGATTACGTGTAGCATTTTAATTTCGCTGTTGTATTTGAAATCCGTTTTTAATGATATTACTTTTAGGAAAGTTTATTTTATGGTCATTATGAAATATCCTGTCAGTACTGTATTTAAGTACTCGTCGGTTTTTCAAGTCATGTATTACGATTCTGTCATACATTATACGATTGCAGAATAAATTTTTATTTTACTGTTTGGCGGGTAATACAAATACAGAATTTTTTCAAGAAATAAATGAAGACTAGCAAATTTACTTTGTTTTGTGTACTGACAACATACATCTGTACGAAATTCTATTGTCTCCCTATTATGCTTGGCATTTTCTGTATTTCTATAAGACAGACATACAATATCAGCACAAGTGACTAAAGCTCCAAAGGGCTGTAAATAAATGTTAACTTGTGGTGGAAATGATATTTTTCGAAATAACATTTTTCTATTCAAAATTGAAAATTGTAAGAAAAATTATGTTTTTAATTATTTAATGAAACTGAATTGCAAATTAAAAAAAAAAGTAGAAAAAATGAAACTCATTATGTTCTCGAGTGATTAGAAAAATAAACGAAATCTTCATTCTCAAAAGTATACTATAAAATGTTTTCTATTTTCATATAAGGCTGCAATTAGATATATGAATCTGCAACTGAATATAAACACAACTTTCGAATATCAAAAAAATCTTTTGACTTGATTTTCAATTCAATAGTCAAAGTCTACTTACAGCTTCTTAAATTAAAAGGACATACTTGAACATCTACTGGGTAATGCTTGAAATCCATTTGACAAGACAAAATAGCGGCTAATCTGAAAATAATGAAAACGTTTTATGTTATTTAAAATTCACTTAATTAAAGCTATATAAAACCAAATAAATTTCTGCAAAAAACATAAAGTTTGAAATAGTTTAAAACAGCTGTGTTTTTCTGTGATGACGATATGCTATTTTTGATTGCAAGTGACGTGGTGATGATTTACAAGAATTTCCTTTACTTGAAATAATTACTCATTTCTCAGAGTCGATGTCGTAGCAAGGACACATGGTACCTGCTGTAATCTATACTTATATAAAGCTCAATGTGTGTGTGTGTTGGCGCTCTACAGGACAGACCGTTGGACCTACAGCTACCAAATTTGGTACATGTATACCTTGGAGGTCGAGAATGTACACCTGGGATCCCTTTTTTTTGAATTTATAATTATAATTTTAATTATTAATTAAAAACTAACTTTCCCGCCATAAAAATCTTTTCATTTTCCCCACCGCCAAATGAGTAAGGCTTCAGTTCTTTCCCACTCTAATGAGGCTAGGCTTAAGATTTTTCGGCCAATTATTTCAAACGGTTCTGTTTATTTTCTTAATGTTTGATGCATTTAAAATTAAACATAGTTAATTAATCGATCTTTCAGATTCATTCTGAAGTAATTTTGAATTAAAATAAAACAGAATAAAGGACATTAAAAATTTCTAATCCGCATAGCGTTACCCCAACTGGCGTAACAAAACTCACGCATTTGCGTTACCGTAACTGGCGTTGAAAATTCACGCATGCGTATTGTGTTCCGATTGTTGACAATTATTATCAACTGATGCAGAGTTGATTTAAATTATTTTTAGGTTCGTTGTATGCTTTTGTAATGTTATATGTTTTTTTTTGTATATGCTTATAGTTTTAAGCACATCGTTTTTTAAGTATTTTTTTAAAAACCTGTCTTCAACTGATTATTTTAAACTATTCGTTTTATTTTCTTAGTGTTTGATGCATTTAAAATTAAACATTGTTAATGAATCGATCTGCTCATGATGAATCTGAGAAAGTTTATTAACAAATTCTTGAGATATTACATAGGTTAAGAAAGATATTCTTTAGTGCCCATAAAGTTTAAACGCTCAGTGACTCTATATTCAGTAATCATATTATAAAAAAATGCTTTGTTTCAGTAAAAAATATTATTATATTAATTGCAGATTAATCCTTTCTACTTTAATTTAAAGCATGAATTCTACGGGAGCTAACAGAAAATTAGAGAGATACATATTACGTTATGACTGAAGGACTTTATAATATTAGGAATGAATTATATAACAATCAAAATTTGAAGTTTTAAAATATTTTGATGAAGAAGCTATTAAAGTAGGAATTGCATAAAATATTTAATTATTAAAATTTTAACGAACATTAAGATTGGCGAACCGGCTTGTCACCAAGGGCGGCTAGTATATTATAATTTTGCCCTTTGTTCCGTTAAAATTTATGAGGTGAAATAATGGCGCGTATATTTTTCTTTCCGGCTCTTATCAATAGAAATCTCCTTTAAAGAATAAGTTTTAGCCTGGAATAGAGACGTGAAATCGTAGTGAGTGCTTTCACATTGTGAAAGATCTCGCACCTGAAGGAGAAGGATTCTAATTACAATATCTATAGATCGTGAGCTACTTATGTATTAAGCAAACTATTTGTAGGGTCTTATTCAACAGGTAGATTTTCAGAATCTGTGAGTCAAATTGACTCCAGGTATGAATTAAATTAAATACAATAAAAATTCCAGTTTCTTAGGTTTTTCAACAGAATTTTTACTAAAAAAGTAATTTCAAACAGGAAATAGAATCACAAAAGAATGTTATCTTGAAACCGACTCACGAAATTCTCTCAAGTTGTATTCTGTGTACGATAAACAATTTGTCAATAGTTTTTTTAAACTGAAAATTGTATTAAATTTATATAAAAATGAATTTTAATAAATAATTTTTATGTTTAATTTTTGTGTTCACAAAATACCCTAACATTTAAAAAAATGGACTTATTGTATAGCAAGAGTCAAGTTGAAGAGATGTTTCCAGTAAAGAGCCATAAGAGTGACATCTTCTTTCCAGAATTAAAAGAAATAATAAGTTTTTGCTTTTACCCCTGCAAGTTAAACAAAATCTTGCGTCGGTGGATTCATTATACATATTATAAATAATAAATTGAAGCTTGAAAGCGAAAGAATTTAGAAAATCAATATAAAGTATATGTTTTTTGAATCGTGGATTATAGGTTACTGCATTGTTTCTTTTAAAAATATGGAAATAATCCAAGTTTTTAATTTAATTTTTAAAGAATTTAATATGTATTTTTAAGTTGGAAAAATTATTCATTTGGCCCCTGAAATATCATTTACATAAAAGGGAATGCATTTATTTTGCCAATGAAATTGAATAAAGCTGTTATTAGCTACAAACAGTGGGTAAAATTTTTAGAACTAATTTACTCTTTGCATTCTTACAAGAAATACAGATCTGGTGATTCAAAGATGATATTCTGCCTGAACTTAGTCTGAAGTATTGAGCATTATTTACCAAAAACACTCAACGGACAATTATTTATTTTAATGAACAGTTCGATTTTTAAGACGATCACAAGAAAACCGAAAACACGATCTGACTAATTCATCAATCAGAAGAGAAAATAGCTTAATCATATCGTTATTCAATAACTTTTTCATGCTTTTTTAGATTTTCATTCATATTTTCTAGAAAGTCATAATTTGTATGATTAATTTTTTCGCGTTATTAGCGCACTATTAAGATCCCGTAAGATTGCCGAGCTAAGCGTTAAAAAAGACGCCCTCTTAATTTTCGTTTCTTTCGAATCGTTTATAAAAAAATACATTTTAAATTCAAGACCGGCTAAGCTTTTTAACACATCAAAGCTCTATTATGTTCTCCAAACCAATCTCAAAAGCTTTTGAGCCCTAGGGAGTAATAACTTTTATTATGAAGGTAAGCACTTTTTTCGTCAATCAAAAGCTCTCTAGAAGGAGAATTATTTGATGTCACACGTTGTTCATAAAAGAAACCTTCGAAATTTTCTTTTCTAATACGAGAGGAATTAATAACAGAAAATAGAATTATCATCGAGGAATAAAGCAGAATATGATATAATGATGAGGAAATGTCATAAAAGTTAAATGTTTTTTCCTATGCAGCATTAAAAGGAATGTCCGATTTTGGCAAGTGGAGTTACACACGAATCTCCAATTATCCGAATGTATTTTGGAAGGAAAAATAAACGAAAATTGTCAAAACAGAGTAAATAATAATAAAAGTGGTTCCTTTTTTTAACTGTAAGAAATGGTTAGGTCCGCAAATGGTGAGTCATTACGTTGACGTATCACATATGTATCATAATTGATTTAATACATATATATGCATATAATGGAAGTTCATAATTTTGTGTCATTTAATGCTGGTATTTGCTTTCTGAATCTAATGTTTGTTAAACTAAGTTTCGAGAATTAAATTTTTCTCTTTGTTTTAAATTAATTTTTTTTTCTTTTTTCTACGCCTTTTTCACTTTATATTTGAGTTTTATCTCTATTTATCTGAATGAACCTGATTTCAATTTAATTAGGATAATTGGAGTTCTATTGTATTTTCAAATATGGCATATATTTAAGATTTATCTTCTTGACAAAAACTTTGGTATTAAATTTGGGATTTTTAATTACTTTCCACACAGCGCATTCATTTTTTGTGGTGCGTTTCTTACATTATGTCTGATGAAAACGATGTATTCTTTTCAGGTCAAACTATACATATGTATGTTTAATTTTTACTTTTATTAAAATTCACGGTAATTACTTTAAGAAATGAGAGAGATATCTAAGATTGAAAGACACAAAAGAAAGATCTTGAATGCTTTCACTTCAAGTATTCGAAACGTTGTAGAGCGGTCTAAGGCTACCTGAAAGCATATTTTCTACCTACAGGAAAGGTTTTGCTCTAATTATGCCAAAATGAATTATAGAATGATAAGAAAATTGCAAGTCTAAACGCTTATAAAATGAGATGAAATTTTGATCGCGTTCTTAAAATAAATTTTGAAATTAAAATCGGTCTCATTAATTAGGTAATATCATAAATCTTACAGTCCGAGTTCTCAATAAAAATTTTTCAATGTCTCAGTGAGCTGCTAAGCACTTTATAACCCAATCTAATCAGATATCTTGAAAATAATTAATGATTTTCGGTTTCCGTTCGAAATCAAGTACCTGAGAGTATATTCGACAAAGCACTGTTGTCCAACGCTCTTGACAATGATAAAGCTGGTCGATGAATCCTTGGCTGGAGTTTCCACCACTTTGGAATTTCCAATGTAAGTATCGGGTAACCACATGCGCTTCACTTCCTTCGCATTAATGATTATGGATTTTTCTGACATTCTCTCGATGTAACCTCCCGTGGGAGTTACGAAGCTTTTCTCACTTCGATCGTCGAGCAGGGTCAAGCAGGTGTTGCGCGGGACAGACCAGCGATGTTTCAAAAAGAAATCTAAACGAAAATCCTGAAAAAAAAAGTATTTGACTGTTTCAGAAATATAGCGCGTCCAGTAAATTTCTATACATTTTCAATATTTTATTAAAAAAGCAAATGAACATATAAATCTGTGGAATCTATTACAAATGCAGATACTGAAATTTGTTTGCCTCATTTGCTGCATTTCTATATGGACAAAATTAGTTATAAGAAGCATATTAAGAAGGTGCTAAATTTCTCGCCATATAATGAGTAGCGTGGGTCATCAGCGGTGGTAATAGCATCAAGTGATCAGTGCTTCAAGTAATTAATATCTGATATCGCTTTTCGATAAAGGACATCGAACAATGATAAAACCTACTTATTCAATACCCTACTAAACGATACCTCTCCATGATGCTCAATGTGCCTTTTTTTAAAAGTATTATTGTTCTAGAACTTTATTACTTACCATTTAAAACTTACCGAGTTTTTCATCAATAACGTATTCGGAGAACATAAATAAAGTATGGTCACAAACTTTGAAAACGACTGAATATTTGGGATAAATTTGATTAACATGTCTTCCTAACAAACATTTAAATAATCTTTTGAAACAATAAAAAGAATGTGTAAATGTCTTACCCATAATAATTTTTATGGGTAATTAATTAATCACCCGTAATTAATTTTATGGGTAATTTAATTTCTTAAGAGTCATGTCATTTCAATGCCACTAAATCAAAGACATGATTTTATACATGATGATTAGGGATTGCAATACCGGTATACCGAATACCGGTATTTTGAGCCATTTGTACAATTTTGTAATACCGGTATTCACAAGTTTAAATACCGGTTTTTCGGTATTTACTAGAAATTTTTAAAATTGTTTCCACTATATGTTCAGGTATCACGAACATAGCAAAATAGTATACATTTTTGTTTTTATGTCTCCATAACGGGCGAAATTAATTAGTTAATTAATGGCTTAATTAATTGCTTAAATCTAAATTAGCGAAACAGGGATTATCCCTGAAAGAAAATATTGTATCCATAACGACTGATGGAGCAACAATTATGAAATAAGTTGGAAAGTGGATTGGTGCAAATCAGCAGTTGTGCTATGCACATGGAATTCAATTAGGAGTAATAGATGTGTTATACCAAAAAAATAACGAACAGAAGAATCCAAATACTGTGGATATAGAAATTTCGGATTCCAACTTTGAAAAGAGTAAGAGTGCGAGTGATATTGACAATGAAGATAATGACAATGTAATTGTTTAAGAAGATATTGCTAATGAGGATGAAATATTAACCTATCAAGAATTGCTTCCTATAATTTATAAAGTTCGAAAAATTGTTAAGATATTTAGACGTTCCCCTATAAAAAGGATATATTAACAAAATATATACTAACTGAAAATAAAACAGAATATATGTTAATATTAGATTCTAAAACGCGTTAGAACAGTTTACTCCTAACGATGGAACGATTTTTGAAACTGGGAAATCCAATAAAAAAAGCAATAATCGACTTAAACCTGTTAATTAATTTTTCAGATAGTAAATTCGACTTAATATTCAGAACTATATCAGCTCTACTTCCAATAAAACTGACTATTGAGGCATTATGTCGGAGATATTTTAATTTATTAACAGCTAATGCAACAATAAATTTCATGTTGCAGTCACTGAAAGAACAACACACATCACTATCTGAAGAATTATATATTACATTGAAAAATCTCACAGAAGAAAGGCATTCCGAAATAAAAAAATGTCTTATGGTATTTACATAATTATAATGATTTTAAAAATGAAAATGAAAAAGAAGAAAAGAAAATAACCAATTCAAATCTGATTAAGTTTAGAGTAAATTTTCTTAAAATTTTGTACCCACAAACCTATCCACATTCAGAAGAATTCGGTTCAATTATCGAAGATTATGATGTCATTACTGTCGATAGTGAAAAGGAATTGTCTCTTGAACAAAAATTAGAATTAGCGATAAATAAAATTTCAACGAACTAAAATACAATACAGAAATCAGCTATATCCAAAACCATCCGACGGGAAATCGATTTATTTGAGGATGAGGGATTTAGAGGTAAATACTTGGAAAAAACATATCGCGCATTGCTAACAGTACCACCAACTAGCGTAGATGCCGAAAGAGCGTTTTCGACAGCTGGTAATTTTTCCACAAAATTATTTTCAGGCTTAATGACAGTACAATTGATGCATTATGTTTTAAAGATCACATTTCAAAAATTTGTATTAGTAAAACAGACTGAATAGTGATATTTATAATTTTTTGTGATTTAAATAAATAAGATGTTCCTTTACTTTTTTGTGATTATATACTGTTATAATTTATAAGTTACAAATTATTTTTTGTGATATTTACACTCTCTAACAAAACTGGCAAATAAAACAAAGAAACACCTGTGTTTTCTTTCATTTTCTAAAATTTCTAATACCGGTATTAAGATTTAAAAAATACCGAATACCGGTATAGAAATTTTGGTCCGGTATTGCAATCCCTAATCATGATATACCAAAATTAATGTTATAATTATAACACTGTTTGAGAACTGGTTTTTGCTTTATTTTCTTTCAAGTAAAATATTTTTTATTCAGTAGATTAATATATTGTTTCAAACTGGATGCAATCAATTTTACACTATAACGTTATGGAATGTCAAATGACAGAGTGATATTATGATGATATCAAATTTATTCAGATTTTTAAAAAATATCCTCTACTTATATAAGAAACTTTTTAAAATCCATTTCACAGTAATAGTTGTCAAACTGATTAAGTTAATTAAGACTGAATTACTGAAACGCAAAATCTTGTAAATAATTTCAACAGTTTTATGTAAAGAACGTCTGTATATTTTCATACAGAACACAATTAGATCAAAACGATTTTAAAGAAATGAAAGACTACTTAAAAAAAATTAAAAAATGAGAGCAAATTCTTTCAAAATGTAAAATTTGAAAATTGAGATTAAATGAGCTAGGGGAGTCGCTAATAAAAGGTTTGAAATAATTATTAGTAATATTGCTATATAAAAACTTACCATTGTAACTGGTCTAAAGGAATTTAAATCTTCTATGTAGAGTTCTGTATAAACAATTAGAGGCATAACTACGATATAAAAGAACAAGAAATCAATAAACATATGTAATATTATCTTAAATTTTTTTGTAAGAATTTTTGTATAAAATTTATATTTGTTAAATTAATTATTAGTGATATTTATAATAATTTACTATCTGATTTGTTAAATCATCTTAGAAAACGATTTTAAATGAAACTTTGTGTTAAATGTAAATTGGACTTATTTAAATGATATTAGTTACCTTATTCATTGAATTAAAAGAAATAAATATAATATCACAGTAATGTGATTTGTCAAACCAAAAAAATTATGATGAACTATCTGGCAAAATTAAATAAGATTATGTTTTCGTATTACATTTATCTAGACACAGTGGATGGACGTTATAATAGTGTTACGTACTCGAAATTGGTACATTGTTTTAATACTATTACCATCTTCGTTGTTGTTGTTGTGGACTTATGGCACTTTACAAGCCCGCTGACAGTTACCTGTCAGCGATTTAAGCCGAGTGAGCGTCTCTTGTTTTTTCAGAAGCGTCATCTAAGACCAGGAGCACCACTTAGCTACTTCATGCATCACATTCGCTTTCACAACCCCTTTTTACATGGGGGCACATTCACACACCTCACCGATAGAACACAATGAAGAACAACCATGCCCGAACAGGGACGCCCAGATCACGGGGAAAACGTGCTACTCCTATGCCAGGACGCTATCTACCATCTTCGTGTTTACTTACAGTAATAATTGATACCCGTTTGAAGTAGCCTTGATTTTCTTAATTAATTATAGGGAAAGATGGTATTAGGTTGCAGAAAATTTTGATATCTATATTTATCAACAACTGTTTAGGCTAAGCTGCGTTTTGATATTACATTTATCCTGTTTCATTACATCATTGCGAATGTTCATGGAATTGGTGAAATGGTAAGCTTTGTACTCCATAATGTTTCAAACTTTTCTCATTTTGAGGAGAAAAAGGAAAGTACAGTCTAATTCAAAATGATTGATCCAATTGCAAATGGCTATTACATATAACGAACAAAATATAATAATATTTACGAAGAGTAGTTGATGAAAGTTCGAAGTTTCGCTCGACGTAGATAAAATTAAGTAAATCGGAAACTGGCGCAAGCACGATATCAAAAGAAAATTTCACGATTCCCGTCCAGAAGGCATTCTACGTGTCGGAACTTAAGAAATGCTGTTCTTTGACAATAATAATGAAGTTTCCTACAGTGATAGAATCGCATGAACCTCCAACTACCAACAATATATGCAGCAGCATTTACAGTTTCTTAAAACTAGACAACGAAAAGTGATGGCAGGCGAAGTGTATCACCATACAATCTTCGAAAGAGTTCAGTATATTTTTGAATGAGGCCGTCAGTAATTGATCTATGTTAGCCAATAGCTAATTACAAAATCTACAGAAAACGTTTTGCTTGTTCTCAGAATCAAGTTGCATATGAAGCAGAACATAATTCAACTTGTGCATAAATTCTTTCAAAATGTAAGGCGATGAATAGACTACGGATTAGATGGCATTCATTTAATCAAAAGTACCACAAAGAACATACATAAGCTAAGTGAAGTCTTTGTATATTTTTAGATATTATTATGTTTATATTATTGTTCATTAAATAATTTTTTTAATCGAAATAATCATTATTCTGTATATATAGCAAAGTCATAGCTGAATGATAAAGTTATTGCAAATTTTCATTGAACCAAATATTCATCTGCTGCTGTAGCAGGAAACATTTGCGATGTCACTTAGACATAACACCCATTTTCATTTACATTAGTATTCATTGGTTGCTGTACCATGAAACATTTGTGATGTCACTTAGACATAAAACAAATTGATACAAATATTCATCTGTTACTGTAGTATGAAATATTTGTGGCGCCACTTAGATAAAACAAATGTCACTGTAGGGATGAGAGTTTTGTGACACTGCCTCATGAATTGTTAGTCTTTCCAAAGGAATAATCTGAAATATAAACTGCGGAAGAATGGATACGGACTTGGGTTGATTGCTAAAGGGATGAGTGTAACTTCTTTGCCATATCGAGACCAGCTGTCGTAATACACAGCTTTAATCCTTCTAGCAATTTCGAAGAAAAGACGTTCTAAGAGTTGAGATTAAGAGGCCCTTATCTCAACGTTATTTTATTGAGCCCTTTCCATTTCTTTCACACCGAAAGATTACACTAATAGCCATCAAGTCTATTGCAGTCGAAAATGATGAAATCTTTTTGTGGAAGTAGTGACCGCATTTAGATTGCCTATATATTGGACAAAAGACAATAGGAAGAAATGCGATTTTATTATACCAAAGTTAACCAGTTTTTTGAGATTAATCGAAGTAGAAATGAATTTTGATTATTTATCTCGAATTCAGAAAAAAATTCGGATTAATGCTGAATTAAATATTTCATATTTCAATAAATTTTACTTATGAAATAGAAATAGAAAGCGGTAAAAATATTAATTTGATTTAATATTTAAAGAACTGGATTATGATGCTAATTATAACTTGTGCATGTTTGTTAAAATGAATCAGATTCGACGGATTAGCTAAGATAATTTTGATTTTTTTTATATGTTGAATCGAAAAAGTACACCGAAGTTGAATTGAATGCGCCGAATTGTTAACAATAAATAATTACTATCAAAAATATTAACTCGATATAATTTTTATTAAAAATTATTTTCTTCTTCTTAACTTTTATTCAAATTTTCATATCCACCTAATATGGTCTATGTAAGAAAAAGAAAGATAAATTGTAAAACTTTACCTTTTTCCAAGTTTTTTAAGTAACTAAAAATATCATTATTTCTTGCTTTATTTGTTTCATTCATTTATTCAAACATTTTTTTAGATTTGTATAATAACTGTATCTTTTTAAGTTTTCGCCAGAGACTGGTGCCATAGTTTTAAAAATACCGAATTGAAATTGTGAAATCTACGCTTAACTATAACGATCAGTTGTGACCGAACTTGCATATATTTCATGGCATTACAAATAATCTATACTGTTCTATACTTATCTATACTGTTTTTTAATAAACGTTATATGAGTCAATACAATTTCAGATTATTAAATCAATATCTTTAAATTCTTTATGAATGGCAAAGTTTGAATAATTAAACAGAATTAAAAACCTTTTGAATTATTTAATAGTACTAGTAGCCATTGGTGACCAACTGGTTCGCCAGCATTAGTGCCCTCTAAAATTAGAAAGATTATATTTTGAACTACAATATGATGTAAAAATCAATTTTGTGCTGTAATATTTTCGGAAGTTATAGCGGAAAAACTCCAACATTTAACTTAATTTTTAATTAATTAAAATTCTAATTAAAAATTCAAAAAATCTCTATTCTTAGTTTCTTAAAAAGATGCACATTACCGATATTCAAGGTACACCTGTGCCAAATTTGTTAGCTATGGGTCAAACTGTCTGGCCTGTAGAGTGTCAACACTCACACATTCATCTTTATTATAAGTATAAATAGATTACATATATCTCATATTTATCTTTCTCAATAAGGTTACATTACAATTATATAAGAATTGTACTTACATTTTTTATATTTCGTATTCTGAGGTGGAAAAGGCACAGGGTTGATATTCATGGGATTTTGTCGGATGCTTTTGGAGTTGTCTTTGCAATCCTCCATGCATGTTTCAATGATTTTGATATACCTATTGAAAAATAAAAAAATAAATTGATTAATGAATAAAAAAATTCTGATTTTTCATAAAGAAACGTATTTGATGCATTAATATTATTATTATTTTATATGAAACGATGGCAACAAGATGAATAATTTTATATTTCCCACCTTTTAAAAACTGAGTCTTTTTCCAAAAAAATAAAATATAATTCTTCTTATTAGTTCTTTAGTAACATCTATAAATTTAGACTACAAAAAAATTTTTAACAGCAAAATAATCCTATAGGGTAAATTCGTACTGTTTTAGTTTTCTGTTACAAATGGATATCTGGAATGATATTTTTTATGATACATAGTAGCTAATAAAATTAGTTAGTTACCTATATAACTAACTATACTTTTATAATTTTTGATTCAAGAAATATAGCATTTTCTACTAAATAAAAAAAAATTCATTTATAAAAATAAATTAAAAAGCTCTAAAAATCTAAATAATATTATTGACAATTGATTTTTGACCAAAGTTATTACGAAAGGCTTAACATTACTTGATTTTACACTTTAAGAAAATACTGCCTAGAATTGCGTTTTGAAATTTAAAGTGACTAACTACGATGTAATATATTTCTGAAAATGATTTTTCTTCATGATTTTTAATTAAATCCTGCTAACTATTTTCTATATAAAGACTCGAAATTCAAATCTTAATGAATTTAAAACATTTTAAAATTAAGAATTTTGCATTCAGAAAAATGTACCGGTTTTAAATATATTGCATTTTTTAAAACTGCATAAAATTACGAGTTTCTATTTTTACGAATTTCCAAAATCTAAATATACATCAAGACTCTTTTGATATATGAATTGCATCAAGATATTGATGCATCAGTCAGTCTTGAAGTAAGACTAGTTGATGCTTGAATTTTAACTTCACATAAGGTGTTTGTTGTTTCAGTTATTTTTTAAAATTAAAACAAAGACATCCTCTAGAAATGCCTGATAATATTTTGTGTCTAAGCAAGGAAATATGAAGCATAAGCCAGTTAAATGATACCAAGAATGCTGGAATGGAATGGAATGCCTTAATGGAACTTTTTAGTAGTCTCTTGGTTGAACAACGGCACTGATGACATAAAGATAGCATTTTCAACTTTGCATTGCTATCTGATTCTAATTTGTCTTTGTACAATCTATTCTTCCCGGATAAAATAATTGTATTTTTTACTGAATCCTTTTTTCAGAAATTTTATAAAAAGATTATAAAGGAAATGATGATTGTAAACAATGATTATAAAGGAAAAACAAAATGTGTTAGCAATCTGATATACAGTTTCTAACTCATCGTATCTTTTGCTTTGATTCATAAAATTATCAAAATTGAGCATTTCCATAACATTTCAATTTAGAATAGATTTAATATTTTCATTCGATTTCTAGTTTCAAGCATATGTCTTTAGTTGCCCTCAGATATCACAGAATAAAAACCAATTTAACCAGTAAACTGTTTTGACTTCGTCGGAATGTGCGTATCTAAATTGTGCCGCAAAAATTTAGCGATGTCACTACTTATTACTCCTGACGAATAAACTCATCATAACGCAAAATGTTGTACTTTTTCCATGATGAGTATACTCGTCAAAAACAGTTAATTGGTTAAGGATATGAACAAATGAACTATGTTTTATGTTGTCAGATTACACTCTTTCAGCGAAGAAGCATAATCACTTTGGAATGAACATTTAGTAATTATTATTAATATTTGCTATATGATTCGAAAGATCAAAATTATTAGAAATAAGCATGGGTTCGAATAATAAAAGGCTAAATAGCATGTTCAACAAAACTAGAATTCCGACTTCCTCATTAAAAATTACATTCTTTTATGCGGAAGTTAAAATTTATGCGAAATAATTACACTAATCAGCAATAAAATGACACTAATTAGCAGTAGAATGAAAAATGACCCATCTTCGAAAATTGAATAGTTTTTTTCCCGAATGAACTTGCAATTGCATTTAAACAGCCGGACTCAAATTTATTTGGTAAAATATGAAAACAAAATTGAGTCAAACATTGCTAGTAAGCACATCTATATATCTTATAATAAGGTTGATAGACAAGTATAGATGAAGCAAATAATGTGGAAAGTGAATGGAAATTGTATTGATGGCTATCTCATTTTAGGAACAAACAGGAAAATAGGTTTCCTAACCTCTCAACTTGTAGCGTATACATTTTCTCAGAGATCATTTACCCTGGGTGTTTACAGAAGACGACGCTCAAGAAGGAAGCGAACGGACTCAATTTAGTTTGTTGTCATAACAGGACTTCAGTTATATTTCACTCAATTAGAGCATAATATCATTTATAAAAAATATCGTGACATAACCGCTTGACACAACATGTTTGTATTTTGAATGAATAATCGGTTGGATAATAAGAATTGGGATGAATAATCGTCAGCTTTGGAATTAAATGCAGGCCTAAAAAAAAGACAAATATCCGACGAATATTTATAACAGATATTTATTGTTTAGATAATAATTTGCGAATTGATTTATTTATTGAATTCTTGAGATGAATTATAATTCGATGCTAATTCAAAGTAAAGTAGTTTGTACACGAGCGATGCTTAAATTCGAAATGTTATTTCTCACAAAATGCTAATATGGATAGTTAATATATTGCTGACTGGAAATGAAAACCAGTCTTCATTTTCGAGAATGACAAAATTCAAATCAATCAAGAAAGTATCTTTTCCTTCAATTTGAATCAAAAATAAATGTTCTAATAGATAGTTATTGTATAATTTCCCTTTCTGTTTTTACAGTTAATAATATGCCAATCAAAAGCATAATTAACCTTAATATTTCATCTTAGTTTTTCTTAAATTCTTTTTTGTGACATTTCTTATTCGAATCTTAATTTATTACTGCAGTAATAAATCCTTTTTAAGTCAAACTTAATTTAAAGTTCATATTTTAATAAAACTTTTAAAATTATGGAGAAGCACCATCATTAAGAAAAGTGGGAATTAAAATTTCTTTTCTAATGTATTTTATTTTTTAAATTTTAATTTGGCTTTTAGGTGGAAAAAACATTTATTAAAAAAATTTTTTTTTACTGATACAATCATGCACAATAATTTTTAATATACAGGATAATTTTTTAAAGTCTATTTTCAAATATCTCGAAAATTAATCAAAGATGGAAAACACGTTTCAAAACCCTCCAAAATATGGTCTTTAATTGCAAAATAAGGTTGAAGAGTGGTATATGTTAGTTGGAAGCTGCTTAGGAGTTTGAAAATTCATATTGACATAGTACATATAATAAAAACTGAAACAATGGAATGTGATCGGTTTAGACAAGGAAGTGAAATGTAACTGTTCTATAATGAGAACTCTGAGTGTAATCACAAACTGACTACTCTGACCGGCCTGAAGGCACACGGAAAAACTTGAATGACCGACCCGCCGCAACAACAACAGTGGCAGAAACTACACACGGTATAAATCTCCCTTAAGGAAGAACGTCCCGTCGTCGATGAGAGGAGCCAGATCCCCTTTTCGTATACCCACAAGGGGTGGTGAGAACCAACCACCATGCCGGAAGCTTCTCACCCTCAATAACGAGGTGCACCTCCTTTCCCCCCATGGGACGAACTCTGAGGGAAAAGCAGAGACTGGCTAAAACATGGGAAACTAAAATATACTTCATGAAGAAAACATCTAACATGCTTTCTTACCGGCTTTTGTTATTGCATTAAACTCATTTCTCATTCAACTTTTTTTCTCAAAAAAATTCATTTTTTTTCTTAACAGATGTTAAGACTCAATTTCCAGGAAAAAATTGTTCTTTACTTATCTATAATAAAATTTATAGATTTTAAGTCAGTTCAACTTGATTGAATTAAAATGTTCTACGATTAAAGATTGAACGAGGAAAGTTTCAAACAATAATTTCTGTTTAAAGAGTACCTTTCCTTTCTTTTCTGTATATTTCATTAATTAAGTTTAAGATAATTAAAAATTGAGATAAAGATAACATAAAAGGGAGGTCACGATTTCTACATTAAGTAGATTAATATTCATGAATTGCATTATTAGAGTCAAGAAAATTTCACACGTGTGGCGGAAAACTTCACAGAATGAGCTATAATTTGTCTCCACATTCACTTCAAATCAAGCTATTTCCTAGTACCCACGGTAACTTCGTTGTAAGCTCTCAGCTTGGGTGGCAGAAGGCCCTGGATTCGAGACTGGTTCTAATCAAGATTCGCCATGCATTGGACCTAACTCACACTAAACTTAACGACCGGAATAAAATATCTTTCATCTGGTTTGATACGGAATCTTGAAGAGGTGCATGCTGGAGTAGGTTTCTTTTTCAGCTCCTGGCAATGGTTCGAAATTACGAAGTCATTCAAACTACAATGCTGGTGTTGTTTCAAAACTCCATGAACATTAATGTAACGGAGTACACTAACGTATTAAACTAATTTTTTGAAACCTCAGTCAAGAATATATTTATATATATTTGGTCTCGGTCTATAGTGAATATAGAACAATTTACAAACGATTATAGATAGATGATTTGGTAAGATAATCAAATGATTAAAGCAATCAATTAGCTCCTGGAGAAACACGATCATATGATTAAAAGTTAAAAAAATGATTCAATTACTCAATGTGTGATGTATCATATCTATCAAATAATGCATAATTTTCTATATTTGACAAATATTTGAGTAACAACCCAATTTTAGATTCATCTTAAATGCGTATTATTCCTTGTTAATTATCTATTTTTGATTATTGAAATGTTTTTCTTCTTTACATCCCTTTTGGCTATGTTCAAGTTCATCACATTGGAATGCTTGATACAATTGATATTGCTCATCTATTTTCTTTTTTGAATACGCAAACAGTAATGAATAGCAGTATTTTTTAAAGGAATTTATGTCAAGGAAGGACCGGAACACAAAAAGGACCTTATGAAACAAGCCCAAGAATGTTCCAAGCTCAGTTAACTTTATCTTCATAAAGAATAGAAGAAGATATTAATATGGCAGGCAAATGCTCAAAAATATTCAAATGCCTTAGTTGGAAATGCAAGGTTTACACATACTTAAAAAACTAATAAAAACTGTGAAAATAAAAATCAGATTTTCCTTTCCGTTCACTTCCTATTAGAGATTCAAGAAATAATACATCAACAAGCTAACACATTATCACTGTCTAGCTAATAAATAGTTATTTCCTATTATCTTTCAAAATGGTTTTAATTCCAGAAGCATTGATCCTGTGAGGGAAGATAGTCCCTCTAGGGTATTTTTACCAGGACGTCCAATTCCCTTTAATTGCTGAATGGGGATGATGTGGCTATAATAGATTTTGGGAGGACAGGCAATAAATGCTCGAATGGATTCATATCTCGAAGAATTAGAGACTAACACATAAACCTAAACTCCTGAGCTTCTGGAAATTATCCTTGGCAGTTCTATCTGCTCAACAAATTACATTCTCTTAAGCAAGGCTAAACCCGCCTGGGAGTGCTGCTTTCGAGAATTTGTTTACAACTATGCCCAGAGGCGTGCTTGCATAAAATGGCGCCCAGGGCAAATACCAAAATAACACTCCTATATAGCACTCCTATCCTATTTCCCCTTTCTAAAAAAACCCTGCAATCTTCATACCTTTTCTATAAAACGATATATTGGGGTATTGAGAATCGAAGTTAGACTTAAATAATTATATATAAAACTACTCTAAATTAATACAGCAAGACTTAATTGTTTAAACTTTAATTAAAATGTTTATATAAAAAGGAAAATATTGTTAAAAATGTGTAAAATATTTTAAAAATATTTTTTAGAATGTGATGTTTGACAAATCTAAATCTATATGCGAAGTCTCAGGAAACTTATCCCGCTCTTAACGATATCAATGGAATGTATATTCTTTATACATTTTTTTAATATATCAAAATTTTATATTAATTCTGCACTTTTGCGCCCCTCTAGTACTAGTGCCCAGGGCATCTGTCCCACCCTAGTTACGCCCCAGGCTATGCCATATTTGTCACAATTGGTGGCAAACATGAATAGTTTTATTAAAATTTTCAATTTCTTATGGATTATTTTTCTTTGACTCTGATACTTAAGTCATTGTGAGAAACTGTAAAGTGAGAAAATCATTAAGTTTATCAGATCAATATAGAATTTATTTTCATTGAATGATTATTTTAATGATATTTTTTTTATTTAGGACAATTTTACATTTCAAGATCCACCTTGACGAGAATAAAAGGATTGCATTGATGAGCCACAAATAATGAAATTCAAAGCTTCATAACTCAGGCAATTTTTGTCGTAGAAGAGTGGAACTCTTTTTTGTTCGAAATATTAGTCAGAAAATGTCTTATAAGTAGGACCATTGGATTGTATAGAAATTTGGGTTTTGTATTTTTTTTTTTTTTGCTGTACAGTTATTTGCACATATTGCTTCTGTTATTGTACTTAACAGAACATATACCAGGACGTCTAGTCTGTGGAGATTTATCAAACATTTTGGGACGAATGTTTTTCAGAATTAAAGCTTCCTCTTTATTTAGTATAGAAGACAGGAAAGTGATCATTATCTCTTTCTTAAAGCATTCTATGAAAACAACTTACTTAATGCGTAATAGTCTTCTTCTTAAACACCATTATGCGTATAATATTTATCCATTTATCTAATTAGATGTTTCCAGATGTATTTAACGAATACTTTCACGTTTCTTGTGCCTAATTAAATTTGTTCACTATACAGAACCATCAGATAAGTCTTATAGATAAGCAGCTGTTACGGTAGCGTTAAAAAGTAATGTGTTAATAAAAACATAGCATCAGATTTTTCAGCACTTGCGGGAAAAATAATCAGAAGATTATATTTGCCGAAGTTCGTTTCGTTCGTTTATTTTCGTTCAAATTTACCAAACACGGTTAATTGATTAATGAATTATTTAATAAATTATTTTTGTTTCGGTTTTGGGAAGTTAAAGAAGAGTTAAAAAATTAAAATAATAATATAATAATTTAGCCATTCTCAAGAAGTCTGTGAAGGGAATTAGGTAATTAGTACTGTAATGAGTAAATATTCTTAGTAATTAGTAAATTATTCTTATGAAATCCACCAATACTTCTGTTTTTTTTTAAACTGCATTATTTCTTCATATAAGGTTAAATTACACAGAGCATCATTCCATTTACCTGTAAGTAAAGCATGAAGTTTTAATAATCACATATTTAATTCAAATGTATGCACTTTGTCAGTTTTATATAAAAGGTGTATATTTTTTTGAGATTTATATGAAATGTTAATATTATTATAGTATAATTTTTCAAGTATGTTGACATAACCGCTTGCTTACAGAGCGAAAATCATTGTATGTATATATGCGAATAAAGGCTGAAAAACAGAAATAGGAGGAAGAATGTTACCGGTTGGTTCTTTTATGAACCAGCATTATCTAGAAATTGGTAAGATATATCTTCTTCTCCACACACAAAAAAATCATTGTTGACGGGAATGCTTTGGGAAATTTTCCTCCAAGCGAAACACAAATGTGGGCCATTTTCCCATGCAAGTCTGAAGAGGTATGGGACGCACTAGGATAGAACCTGGGACCTTTTGGTTAGCAGTCCAGTAACGATCCGATTATGCCAAAACAGCTGTTCGGGCAGAAGCGCTGTTACTGGCTTATATGCAATTCACCACAGTACTCTCCCTCCAGTGAGTCGAAGGGGAGACGAACTATATGGCTTTGAGTGGTGATGTATTATTAGGAGTAGCTGTTGTCTTAATTGGCCTGTACCCAGTTTGAATAGCGCCAAGCGTTATGGCGAGTGTTTTGTGGATGCTGATGCGCCAAGTGGGTCTGGCGACTTTTGGGTTGCTGCGTCACGTGAGTCTGACGACTTTTTAATTGCGGGTAGATGGCGCCACAACAGCTGTACGAAGGTGGAAGGTTCATTGTCCGCGGTCACCAGTTTTAGAGGTATGAGACGCGGGAGGATAGAACCTGGGACCCTTAGGTTAACAGTCCAGTAACGATCCGATTATGCCAAAACAGCTGTTCGGGCAGAAGCGCTGTTACTGGCTTATATGCAATTCACCACAAGTCCTCCAGCACAGCCACTAATCTTTAAATGATAGAAATAAGCCAGCCAACTATCTAAAATGCTCCAAAGTCGTTTTTGATCAAAAAGAAGTTTCCTTTTATCATGATTTTTTAAGCCTTAGAGATAAACATCCTAGACCAAGAGAAATCAGAAAAATCACTCAATATTTAATATATATCTATGAAATTTGTACACGTAGATAACTATTACAAAATTTAGATTGAAAAAAATTTAGTTTGAAGTACTTAAGGACAGAATACCGTTATTTCTCTTACAATGAATTTCTTCTTTCTTTAAAAAAATAAATAAATAAATATTGAGCACATAAAACATTTAAGATCATTTTAATAATATTTGCATTTTAACTCTAATTTTAGCTACAAAATTAATTTTCTTGATTCAAGTAGATTGCAAATTAATTGCACCGCACGTACTGCATCGAAGAAAATAAACGCTGCGTGAAAGAAATCAAGTCTGAAAGGAAAAAGCAATAATTACGAGATTTATTAAGTTAGTTTAATTTAGCTTTCTTTTTCAGACATTCAAGTTAATTTCTTATGATGCTTAGAAATATTAAAGAAGAACAGATGCTAACCTCGAAAATAAAAAAGCAGGCTTCTCCAAATTTATTAAGGTAATGCAATTTGAATGATTGCTTTCGGTAGTGTAGGTCGCCTTAGTGCAGTATTAAGAAACAGAGACTGATGGCATACTGGAATTTGAGGGTAATGCAATTAGTTCAATTAGTCTTGGAAGGCAATTTTGCAATTAGTGAACCAAACTAAAACTTGGACTAAGGAATCATTTGATTACTCAATACAAAATCTATTTATTTTTAAATGGTAATCAGGTTCAGAAGACAGCGGAAAAAACGGGAAAATAATTCTTAAAATCGATCCTTAGTTTAAAGTAAAAGTTCAACTATTTGGCAATATTTGAATAATTAACCGTGAGGCTGGTTATATTATATGAATAAAGAAAAGATCTTCGATTCCTGTCTATTTTCCTTATTCATTGCGATGAATGTTTACTATTTAATATTAACGGAAATATGTGCCTTTTTTTAATATTCATAAAATAGAAAATATTTCATGATTTCATACACAGTAATAATTAAAAAATATATAAAATTAAAAGCGAAGTTCAACTATTTGGTAATATTTGAATGATTAACTGTGAGGTTGGCTGTAATATATGATTAAAGAAAAGATCTTCGATTCCTGTCTATTTTCCTTATTCATTGCGATGAATGTTTACTATTTAATATTAACGGAAATATGTGCCTTTTTTTAATATTCATAAAATAGAAAATATTTCATGATTTCATACACAGTAATGATTAAAAAACATATAAAATTAAAAGCGAAGTTCAACTATTTGGTAATATTTGAATGATTAACTGTGAGGTTGGCTGTAATATATGATTAAAGAAAAGATCTTCGATTCCTGTCTATTTTCCTTATTCATTGCGATGAATGTTTACTATTTAATATTAACGGAAATATGTGCCTTTTTTTAATATTCATAAAATAGAAAATATTTCATGATTTCATACACAGTAATGATTAAAAAATATATAAAATTAAAAGCGAAGTTCAACTATTTGGTAATATTTGAATGATTAACTGTGAGGTTGGCTGTAATATATGATTAAAGAAAAGATCTTCGATTCCTGTCTATTTTCCTTATTCATTGCGATGAATGTTTACTATTTAATATTAACGGAAATATGTGCCTTTTTTTAATATTCATAAAATAGAAAATATTTCATGATTTCATACACAGTAATGATTAAAAAATATATAAAATTAAAAGCGAAGTTCAACTATTTGGTAATATTTGAATGATTAACTGTGAGGTTGGCTGTAATATATGATTAAAGAAAAGATCTTCGATTCCTGTCTATTTTCCTTATTCATTGCGATGAATGTTTACTATTTAATATTAACGGAAATATGTGCCTTTTTTTAATATTCATAAAATAGAAAATATTTCATGATTTCATACACAGTAATGATTAAAAAATATATAAAATTAAAAGCGAAGTTCAACTATTTGGTAATATTTGAATGATTAACTGTGAGGTTGGCTGTAATATATGATTAAAGAAAAGATCTTCGATTCCTGTCTATTTTCCTTATTCATTGCGATGAATGTTTACTATTTAATATTAACGGAAATATGTGCCTTTTTTTAATATTCATAAAATAGAAAATATTTCATGATTTCATACACAGTAATGATTAAAAAACATATAAAATTAAAAGCGAAGTTCAACTATTTGGTAATATTTGAATGATTAACTGTGAGGTTGGCTGTAATATATGATTAAAGAAAAGATCTTCGATTCCTGTCTATTTTCCTTATTCATTGCGATGAATGTTTACTATTTAATATTAACGGAAATATGTGCCTTTTTTTAATTACTATTTGGTAATATTTGAATGATTAACTGTGAGGTTGGCTGTAATATATGATTAAAGAAAAGATTTTTGATTCCTGCCTATTTTTCTTATTCATTGCGTATAATATATGATTAAAGAAAAGATTTTCGACTCCTGTCTATTTTTTTATTTATTGCGATGAATGTTTACTATTTAGATTAACGGAAATAATTTTTTTTAATTTTCTTTCTAAGATGCATAAAATAGTAAATATTTCATGATTTCATCCATGGTAATGATTAAAAAATATATAAAATTAAAAGCAAATTCCAACTACTTGACCATATTTGAATAATCAACGTAAGGTTGGCTATGATATATGATTAATGGAAAGATTTTTTATTCCTGTCTATTTTCCTTATTCATTGCGATGAATGTTTATTATTTTATATTAACGGATATAGATTCCGTTATTTTCTTTCTAAGATGCATAAAATATTAAATATTTTATTATTTTATCCACAGTGATGATTGAAATTTGAAAATAAGTTAAGCTTTATTGAGATTTTTTTGGAATCTACCATCAGATTCTACGGATGAATAAAATATAAATATGAAATCTTGTCAAAACCATGCAAGTTACAATTATTTAATTATTCTTTGAGACATTAATCTCGGATATTACACTTTGTTTTCCCCACAACCATTATGTTGATTGTGTTATTATCATAAGTTATGTTTGATTCGGAGACTTTCATTGACTTTTCAGGGACTGAATGATTTTAATGAAATTGAGAAAACATACTATCCTTGACAAAAACTTATTGTATAATATTAAAAGCGAATGAAATAATGTAAGGGAGGAACAATGTCACAGTCAGCTATGAAAGAAACAAACAAATTGTCTTGGGAAATACAAATAGTAGTTTCATAATTTTTGTAGAATAGTCATTTATAAGAATAATTTCATTCATTTTACGAAGATTTTAGGTCTGCTAACAAATAGATAAATTTCGAAACGTAGAAAGATATTTAATTCATTAAAAACTGAAAGAAAAGGCAAGAAGAAATTTAAGAATGTAATCAGATTGAAACAGAAACTTTTACTCATTCGTGTAAAAAAATATGAATGAAATCACCTCATTTTATACATTACTCTTTTTTTTATTTATATTGTGAAGATAAAAATGTGCAAATGAAAAATATCGTCAGCATTATTCATTAAAGCAAAATGTGAAACAATTTTTTTGAAAGTAATAATATTTGAAATTATATTTTTTTCAAATTTCGTGTTTTATATATATATATATATATATATATATATATATATATATATATATTGGAATTTCATAAAGCGCTAAAGCTTAAAAGAAAAAAAATTATTTCAGGTATCTTACTATTTCTTAAAGTTCAGATATTTAACTCATAACGCCTTTAACCAGTGAAATCGGCAAAAATTATATATAAATGCCAGCAACTAATGACTAAACCTTTTCAGTTTTTTTTTTAAATTTAAACAACTCTTTAAGATGCAACTTCTAAAATGAAACTGAGGATTTCCTTTTTTTAATCTCCAGAAACAATGTTCGCAATAATTAGAAAATGTTTTTACAAATGCTAAAAATAAGGATGATTTTTTTTTCACATTACATTGGAACGAAAAGGTTTTATCTTTAACAAGCGAAGAAATATACTTGAAATAAATTTTTTTAATTTTCTTTTGTTACGGTGGGTAACTTATTTCCGGAAAGATTATAGCATCGTTTTTTTTTTCCAGCAAAGAAAGAGGAAATCTCAGGCATCTTTACTTAACAAAAAAAAAAAAACTACTTTATGCTTTTTATTTAATGTTTAATTGTTTTGCTTGAAGGTAATTAAGCTGAAATGAAATAAAATTAAAAATTTCTATAACTAAAATTAGTGGTAACAGTGCCTAAGAACTCTTAAATAAAGTAATTCACAAATTAATTCCATTCAAATATAATCTAAATTAAAGAAAAATGAACTCCAGTTTCTTTCCTTCTACTGACAGGTTTCTGGAGAAACAAAATCCTGATCCCATTTTTCTCCACTCTGCATTTGGTAATTCAAAATCTACAAATATGCAGAAAAAAAATTAAATTACTATTAATGGATCATCAACAAAATGAAACTTAATCCATTAAGTTAATCGAATATTGAAATTATTAAATGAAGGGGCTTTAATTATTTTTGATTGCTTGTTTAAAAACTTTTTTTTTTGGAATTGTCAAATGTGGGAATTACTATCACTGCTGTTCAACCTATGTCGATCTCTAGTAGTTAAGCTCGCCCATATTGCACTACATATGAGAGTTCAGTCAATATTTTTGATAAATACAAAAAGAAACATTCCTTCAATTTTGACATGATATATTCTATTTCAATTACGACACGATGAAATAAAAATTACACAGTACAATAAGTTTACTTTTCACCTGGCACAATACAACAAGTTTACTTTTCATCTATACAACGTTTGCAGATAAAATCGTAATACCGTATATAATGTTTAAGGGTCCATAGCTCATACGCTAATGTTTGAATTTGGATATGAAATATCTTCAAATATTAACCATATTTGAAGATATTTCATATGATTGAAATAATTCGTTGGAATTTTTCGGAACACTAT
Organism: Argiope bruennichi; assembly: GCF_947563725.1. NCBI lineage: Eukaryota > Metazoa > Arthropoda > Arachnida > Araneae > Araneidae > Argiope > Argiope bruennichi. Next base: position 17,821,038 of record NC_079163.1, read on the forward strand.
ATATTTAGAATTTTTACAGTTGCTTTTTTTTGTGACATCATATTTTAAACTGTCAAGGGGAAAAGTAACAAAATTGAAAAATAAAGGTTTTAAATCCTAAATAACTATAATTTCTAGCATATTTTAAAGTCTTCTCGGAAATTTTACCTCGAGAATGTTTGCATATATTTGACCAGACAGATAAAATCACTGTTTGAAAGAAGACAGTAAAAAGTTAAAGGACTGAAAATATCATAATCATTCTTGTATTCTTATTAAATAAACCTTCTCGAACATTTTACTCCAAAGCACATTTGCATATATTTGACTAACCAGATAAAACCACTGTTTGAAAGAAGACAGTAAAGATAAGTTATAGGACTGAAAACATCATAATCATATTTGGAAAAAATGCAACTTGGTAAATAAGCCTTCTCGAAACTTTTACTCCAAAGAATATTTGCTTATATTTGACTAGATAGATAAGACCATTGTTTGAAAGAATACATTAAAGATAAGTTATAGAACTCAAAACATCACGGTCATGTTTGGAACATGTATTCTTGTTAAATCCTCAACTTAAAATTTTTTCTTAACTTTCTTTTAAAATGGAACCTTAGAATCAGAATATTAAAAATTAAATTCTTTAATTATATGTCCATAAGTTATTCTTTAGAAAAGAATCGAAGCTGCTAAATCATCTTAAACCTTCAGTGAATTCGTCATTAAAACAGTGAATAATTAAGCAACTCATAGTAAATATTGCAACAGGTATCTAATTTTCTAATAAAAAAACTATCAATAAATAAAAATTGTTTATTTGTATTTCTAATGGCATTAAAGAAAATTTAATTTAAATTTCTTTATATGAAATAATAAAAACAGTAACTCACCTTAATATCAGGATGAGGGCAAATATGACTTTTTTAAACGAAACCATTATAAAAGTTTTTAACATCAGTGACAGTATTTCTAATTCTTAACCCTAAATACATTGCTTGGAATTTGCTCTTCATAATTCAAAATCGATCCAGTCATTATTAATTGCAATGCAATATCCAATTTTAGATGCTTTTAACAGTCATTGAATTAAGTTTCAGCAATCGTGAGAATACTTTCAATATAAACTATTGACGCAAGTTAGCAAATATTTTCTTTGATGTCTAATTTCAAATTCCAAAAGCAGATAAATGCCACTTAATGATAAATAATACGTAATCCATTAAGCATAGACACTGCATTTTAATTAATTACTGACTTTCAGCTTAAGGTGTAATCAGTTAGCGATTAATTAAAATTGAAGTTGATGCCGCAAGAACAGGAGCAAGTGATTTGACGTGTGCAAGCGAACAGGTGTGTGGTTGATGTCTTTATCTTCCACTTCGACGCAAACTTTGGCATCATCCAAAGAAGTTATGAAACACCAGAAAAATATCGATTGGTCAGAACTGTGAGGTAACCTATCACTCATCTGCAAGTTTTTTCTTTATTTTAACGGGGGGAGGTGTATAAGGTTTTTTTTGACTGGCGGTCAATTGTTTGGAAAGGATTGATAGAAAATCTTATGGGGGGGAACATTTGTCAGGTGTTATATCAGTGAACTTACGCAATGGACTTCTTTTTCATCATCGAGGTGATATTATTTTTTATTATTAAATCTCTCTGTGAGAAAAGCGGGATCCATTAAAACTATATTTTTAGATACGAATCTCGAAAATACTTTAAACGATTTAAAGCGCTCCGAAGTATATTTTTCAATTTCAACATAAATGTAATTTTTTTAAAAAGGCTATCAGTATTGGAAGTTTAATGCTTAGAAATTCCTCCTATGTGCAGAAAAGGAATAAAACTGTCGAAAGAGCACTCTATCGTCTAAATAAAAATCCTAAAATAAATATTTTATCGTTTTGAAATCCTGTAAAATCCTTTTCAAATATAGCTTATTATCAAGGTTTTTGAACAAATTTTAAATTTAGTTAAAGCTTTATTCTTACATCATATTCTGTATAAATAATAAATGAGTAATAAAGAACATAAATAAATAACCCTAATGAAGTATGATGCGAATCAATGAATATATGAATTCTTTTTGCTCCAGCCAATTCTTGTAATTTGTTTTCAACGCAGTAAGCTAGTGGAAAGGAATATTTTTCATAGCTTGCATTCAACAGCTTAAAAATTTAATCATGGATATTATAAGATGAGGCAAGTAAAATCAAAAGATTAAGGAGAGTTAGAGCTTTAAGAAAGAAAAGTTTCAGATAAGTTATTTATAAACTAATGTATCCTCCATGGTGGCTTTTTTTTGTCAGATGTAACGGAGTTTATGTTTATGTTAATTTAGTTTAGTTATATTAATGTCCAGTTTTAAAGCAACATGAGGGCTATTATGGGGTGGATCTCGTACTTTTGAACCGCGGTCAGATGACTAGGACAACCCCTGAGATGAAACTTTCCCTCCAAACTTTCACACCACACCAACGGGAGGACATTTGGCCCCGATGGATTTAGCGTCCACTAGACCCGCTAGCATGACGGTTTTACGGTGGAATCGGGTCTCGAAGACGAGACTGTTATGATTATGTTAAGTTCTAATATAAGATAAACATATTTAAAGGTATTTTATTTTATTGAATATTAAGTTTTAAGTTAATGGAATTGTTTATAACGCCCTACTGAATGAAAGAGACATTTTTAGGGCATTATTTTCAAAAGCCTTAGCCAATAAAGCAAAAGAAAAAAATACATATATCTAAAACCCATTTGGAGTTTTTATTTTAAATTTGTTTAGTAAATTTTTGATCTGTAAAAGAACATTTGAGATATGCCTGTCAAGTTTAAATAATGCTACTTTGAAAAATCAATGCCATTTTCGTTTCAATAATGAATCATCTAATATATGTTACCAAATTGTGTTATATTTTTTGCATATTATTCTCAAATTTGTATAAAAATAGTAAATTTATACAAAACGCCAAAATTGAAACGGTTTAAAATTAAACAAAGGCTACTTAGCTTTTTGCTTAGTAAAAACTTGTAGCACATTAAAAACGTTTTATAAGAATGATTTGTGTATTCTCTTCTACTATTCATACACAAAAATAAGCAATTTAACTGTATAAAAAAGCCTTTCAAGCAAAAGAGGTAATTATAAAATAATTTTTCTTCATGATTATCACTATTAATTAGTAGTTCTCATGATAAACTCATTTTAGATAAATTAACATGACAATGCTTAAAATATTCATGTTTGTCAAGAGCAACAAAATATACACCCGGCAAGCGAAACTCAGTTCGATTATTTACAAAAACTAAACGAAAATCGTAAGCATCTTCAAAAATGAAATTTAATCGAATCATCAACTAAGAATAATACATTATGTGCCCCTTTTTATTATTATACGGTCCCTAGAGAGAAAAAATATTTATTTCACCAAACGCATTGTCTTTAGTATGCCACAGACAGTTTTATAGTAAAAGAAAACCACCAAGAAAGAAATGCTGTAAAGAGAGATCATGCAAAGGCATATTTATAGACAGACAATTTTTTTATTATTTTACTCTCACAACTTACGTCAATTCGTCGCCAAGGTTGCACAGGCACCATGAAGGACTTAGGAGTTAGAAAATACCAGAAAACTCCGGTGAAAAAAATTGTCTGTGAAGAATTCTTTAGATAAATCAGCCGATTTTTCTAAGGTCTAATGCTCTGTAGAGTTCACTGACACAAAAATTTTTTCGATGAATTTCTATTTAAATTCAGTTGAACCGAGGCATTTTTAAAAGTTTGTAAAAATGTTTTAAGAACGTTTCGAAATTTTTGTGTAACCCGTTTTTTTCAAATATAAGTTTTTTGGACGAGGCCCTGTGCCTATGAATGCTCAGATTTTTAATTTTCAGAATCACACACAAGAGTATTGCAACCTTCGAGAAGTAAAGTTAAAAAAAAACTACTGCTACCAGGTTGGTGAATAATAGTCACGAAATATAGATCTTAGGCGTGAATCTATAGTTTTTACTGAATCTAACGTACGGTCTTTGGTGGGAGCTTTTTTGGGCGATTAATTGCTGGCATGCGGATAATACACAAGTACCAGAGAATCGAATATGTCTTTTTGAACGTCTTTTTCCCAACCGACTGGAACCAAAATTTGATAAAAAACTACTACACACACCAGACCATATACCAACTTTTATTTATTTAAGTTATTGTGTTTATATGCATGTAAAAGGTGAGATCGACATACGGCCAATCCTTTGACCGATTTACTTCCAAATGTGACACATATCTAATCTTCACATGCTAAATATGTGTACCAAATTTTATTCCTCTAGCTGTCATCTTTTCGTAGTTATTATGTTAAAGTATTTTCTGAATAGCCGAAGAGACAGACTTCCTGTAATTGATTTCGTTCAAAATTTGATAGAAATTTACAAATTTGGTTTAAAGACCATATACTGAATTTCATTTGTCTAGCTGAAAGTGAGCTTCATGCGAGCTGTGTATTTCATAATATAGTAAAGAAAACCGATACTTGTGTATTACAAACCGCATGCTATTGGTGAACAGTAGTTATGAAAGAACCTATTAGTGTACATCTTTTGAGACTAATTGCGGAGATGGTGTTAATACACAAATACCAGAAAAGCAAATACGTATTTTAGATCTTTTTTTTTCTAACTGATTGAAACCAAAGTTTGATGCAGATCTACAAATGTAATCTGTACAAGGCAACATACTAATTATCATTCATTTATAGTCTGTGTATTTTCTGTAGGCGGTTCAAGGTCACATTTCTACCTCATTATTGGTTGTCTAGTATCAGTAACGCGGTAGAAAATGTGACCTTGAACCGCCTACAGAAAATACACAGGCTATAATTTATTGCGCTTTTGGCTTAACTTTACAAGCTTGTGAAAGTACAGATTGACAGACTATCAACCCTTTGACAGATGCGAATTCGACAGAGATCTATATTATAGAGGCTACAACCATGAACTAAATTTAGATTTACCTAACTGATTATGATTTTGAATTATCGCGTTTTCATGGATGTAAATTTACAGATTGATAGACAATAAATCCTTGTACGGATTTGATTCTAAATTTGATGCAGATTTTATTTTAAATGTTAAATCTGTGAGCTAAATTTTATCGCTGTAGCTTTTTTTCGTTTTGTTGCTATCGTGTTGAATAATATTCAGACAGCTGGATAGATAGATTTTCTTTGAATGGATTTCGTTCAAAATTTGATATAAATCTGCAAATTTGGTATAAAGAACATATAACATATTTTCCACGTTTTGAGCTATCATGTTCACAGGTAGGCCGGTATAATTCCGAAAATATTTTTTTTCGGATCTAGGGAGATTTCAAATGTGGAAATTCATAAAAATCTTGAGTTCGAATTTTTGAACAATCACAATATTTTTTCTTTGTATATTTTGTATCCGAAGAAATGAAAATCAAATGTTCCTCTTTCAATGAAAACTAGTCATAAAAAAAATCAAATACAGTGATATTCACTACAGATGCTTAGCTAAGAACGGGTCCTCAAATCAAATATATTTGCGGAGACATTTATCCTTTAAGGGTTGTTGATTTGCCGGTTTGAGGGATGGGTCAAGGAGCTGTTGGATTAGAAGTTCTTAACCTCCGGGCATTACAAATGATAAGGATATTGATAGGTCAGTGAAATTACTTAGCAAGTGACTGCGAATTATGAAGCTGATTAGCAGTTACGTTCCGCGGAAACAAATATTATTAACAATAATTCAAGACGAAAAAAAAAAAAAATACAGGTAGAATTCTACGCAAGGTGTTGATGCACTTATCCTTTTCACTATTCAACCGGCAGTGCAAATTCTATACTGGTGGGCTGGTACGAGAGGTATATGATATTAAACGAGTTTTCACCCAGGATGTCCTCGCTTTAACTCCTGAATCTTCGTCTGAAACAGAAATGGACTTGCCAATATAAAATTTACACGACTGGTTAGGCCGGATTGGTATGAAAGGACTTATAGTTGGTAGGATCTAAATAGTATGAAATAGTATGGTTAGGCCGGATTAGTATGAAAGGACTTATAGTTGGTAGGATCTAAATAGTATGAAATAGTATGGTTAGGCCGGATTAGTATGAAAGGACTTATAGTTGGTAGGATCTAAATAGTAAGAAATAGTATGGTTAGGCCGGATTAGTATGAAAGGTCTTATAGTTGGTAGGATCTAAATAGTATGAAATAGTATGGTTAGGCCGGATTAGTATGAAAGGACTTTTAGTTGGTAGGATCTAAATAGTATGGTTAGGCCGGATTAGTATGAAAGGACTTATAGTTGGTAGAATCTAAATAGTATGGTTAAGCCGGATTAGTATGAAAGGACTTTTAGTTGGTAGGATCTAAATAGTATGGTTAAGCCGGATTAGTATGAAAGGACTTATAGTTGGTAGGATCTAAATAGTAAGAAATAGTATGGTTAGGCCGGATTAGTATGAAAGGACTTATAGTTGGTAGGATCTAAATAGTATGAAATAGTATGGTTAGGCCGGATTAGTATGAAAGGACTTATAGTTGGTAGGATCTAAATAGTATGGTTAGGCCGGATTAGTATGAAAGGACTTATAGTTGGTAGGATCTAAATAGTATGGCTAGACCGGATTAGTATGAAAGGACTTATAGTTGGTAGGATCTAAATAGTATGGCTAGACCGGATTAGTATGAAAGGAATTATAGTTGGTAGGATCTAAATAGTATGGGTAGGCCAGATTAGTATGAAAGGACTTATAGTTGGTAGGATCTAAATAGTATGGTTAGGCCGGATTAGTATGAAAGGACTTATAGTTGGTAGGATCTAAATAGTATGGCGAGACCGGATTAGTATGAAAGGACTTATAGTTGGTAGGATCTAAATAGTATGGCTAGACCGGATTAGTATGAAAGGACTTATAGTTGGTAGGATCTAAATAGTATGGTTAGGCCAGATTAGTATGAAAGGACTTATAATTGGTAGGATCTAAATAGTATGGCTAGACCGGATTAGTATGAAAGGACTTATAGTTGGTAGGATCTAAATAGTATGGTTAGGCCAGATTAGTATGAAAGGACTTATAATTGGTAGGATCTAAATAGTATGGCTAGACCGGATTAGTATGAAAGGTCTTATAGTTGGTAGGATCTAAATAGTATGAAATAGTATGGTTAGGCCGAATTACTATGAAAGGACTTATAGTTGGTAGGATATAAATATAATTTTTTTTCATGTTGTTATACTACGGGAAAGTTGCAAACTGGCAATAAATAGAACGTGAAAAGAGCTAACAAAATTGATTGATTTTCGCTCTTAATGATCATAAAATGTGACAAAATCGACCGCTTTTCATAAATTTTTAAATGTTCTTCCTATCCTTTTATTATAGCATCAACTATTAAAAATTCATCTTCCTAAAATTTATTTATCATTATAGGTATGCTACCTCCTGTTACACGTTCCCTCAAAAATAAACAAAAAGCGGTTGAAATGACTTAATTATGGAATTTTTCGTTCTTAATCATCACCATAACCCAAGGAGTGATCATTTAAGGGATTACAATAGCTTGATGCATATTAACAGCAAAAGATTATAAAAATATGTATAAAAATATATAAAAAAATCGAAAAGGTCTAAAAGATATCGTTTCGTTTATTTTCTTTATTTATGGGAATACAATGCAAGATTAAACTTCAAAACTAGAATATTATTTGCAGGCAAAGAACGAATGGCAGAAATAAAAAGAAATAATAATAAAAATTAAAAAAATTATCCTTAAGAATATCAATGATGCATTGTTTCTGAGTTTTACAAAAGATGATTTAAATGAAGAAGTTTCAAATTCAGAATTGATTTGACTCTTTTTTTTTTCTTATTAAAAAGCATGTTGCTTTCAAATAATGAAAGAGATCTGAGTGTATTGAAAACGGATTCTGAGAAACATAAATGTTAATGATTTTTATTAAAATTTCATTTGCCATTCATTGCGACATTACTTTCTGTGTAATTGAAAGGCGGCCAAAGCAAACACATCTGAAAAAGTAATTACTTTCTACTGTAGAAGTGTGGTCCATAATAGAAGCCAGTGACAAACTTTGCCATTGAAACTTGGCTATTTCCCAGTTTTACGATAAAAAGATTCAAATAGTTCGTTTCTAGACTTCTTACAATTTATTTCATTGTGAAAAGTTTTCAAAAAATTCTTGAATGAGTATTAAAGATTAATATTTTCAAGGAAAAGTGAAAGCTCAATGGCAAAGTTTTCATCTTCAATCATATACTACTAAATGAAGTTAAAAGCGATTTAGGAATTCTCTCTGTAGATTATTCCGGAAATCAGCATGGGATACCTCATTAAATCCTGAATTAAAACAAGAATCTGGATGTTAATTTATAAATAAATATTTTCGAGAGAATTGTTTTAAACATCTTTAAGACCTATAAATGAAATTAATTTAATAAAAATATATGCTAAAAGATCGATTTCTTTTAACTTAAATACTTTCTATTTTTCAAATTTTAAAACGTTTATCTTAAATATTATGAAATCTTTAAATAATTTTTTTTAATTCAGTACCATGTGAGTCATCTTATTGGAAACAAGAAATGGCCCAAAATTTGAAAGCATTATCATATTAAAGGAAGCAAAACATTTAATATAAAATTTCACACAAATTCCTGTTACAAAGTAAAATAAAACTGAAGAGTTAACTGAACCTAATATGTTTCATCCCAGTATTTGAGCAGTGGTTATAACCACTGGTAAAAGAGTCGGCCTGATTAACTGAAAATGAAGCTTAATTCCGTAATTTCCAAAAATATTTTTATAGTTCAAAAAGCAACTTCCTGAATTCAACTATTTGAAAGTTCAAAATGCTGCGTTAGAGGTAACAGACAATACATTTTATCAACCATTCCATCATACTTTAATCATCTGCGACAAAGGCAGGATTGAATAAGGGTTATATACGCTAATAATAAACGAATTATAATTTAAAAAAATGTACATTACATAAGTTAATTAGAAATGACAGAATATGTAGGAATTTTCGATACTTTTCTGATTTCTCAATGCTCCAGATTTTCTTTCTTTTGATTTCTATAAATCAAATAAGAGATTTTTCATTTAAAAATTGATGCTTATGAGAAATAAAAATCTGTACAGAAATATTAAAAAAATATGTCTTCTAGGTAAACAGAGTAAGACGATAAAATTCCCATGAAATTTCAGAGGAATTCATTTAAATGGCCCATCCCAAAGGGAAGAACAAGCCCATTAAATTCCCACTCAGCCAATAAAACTGCTAGTCTTATCAGGTTAACAACCCTTCCTTGTAGAGTTAATGTCATCTTTACTTTAACTGCAGCTAGATTACCAAGAATTCCCAACTGAATAAGCCACCATCAGAGATAAGGTTAATTTAGAGACCAATCAGCAATGGTTAGCAGAAAAATATTAAAAAAATCCTTGACTGTTTAAAGGATATTATCAAAATTTGTTTTGCGCATTAGTTTTAAAACCCATTTGGGAGGGAAAGATCTCATTTAAAGTGTATATTCGTGGCAGAAATCCTCATAAAATACAAGCTTAATTCTCTTTAGTTATATTAAGGAAGTCAGATATTAAGCCTCTTTCTTTGTAATTGATGAAAAAGAGATCTAAATGATAGCCAAAATGAAACACCAAAATTTTGAAATTCTGTATATGGTGAGTAATTTTTCACATTTGCAAATTTGTTTGTTCAAAATATACTGAAAGAAGCGGATTACTTTTGTTTTGGTTAATAATTTTTTCCATTGATCAATCAGCTATATAAATTAAAAATTTTAAATTTATGAAATTCATTGCTACGATTGATTGTACTGCTTATTCTTCTCAATGTAGAAAAGAATAAGTAGTGAGTACTTATAGATAATTGTATCAGAGATGAGTACTTCTATTTATGAGTCAGTTTGTATGAAAAAGTAAATAAGTAGTTTGCTTGTAACAGTTTTATAAAATAAGTTAAAAAAATAAGCAATCATAATAGTTAACCTGCTATGTAATATGTTAAATTACAATTAGCATTATTTATTATCCTATTAAATAAAATAATTAATAGCATTCAAAATTCGGAGTTTACTTCCATTTTTTTACTATTTTTGCACTGATCCATTTTTTCATAACTTCAATTTAAGATTATTTATTCATTACATTATTTTCTAATTATAGTTTGTTTAAGAATTTTATTTATATAGAGCAGCATTTTATGTTCATGTTATTGCAAAACATTATGTTCGTATATTTAAGGAATGAGTCTCAAACATGACGAAAAGTTTTGCTACCGAATTATTTTTTTTTCATCGATTTTCCTTCGATAGATTTTTATTCTTTCTGTAAGGAAACCTACTTCTCACTCAAGAGAAGCACATTTGTAATTCAGAAGGTTAATATGAAAGAGTACTTGAATGGGACTTCTTTTTTCCACAAGAGCTGTCGTGATCGAAAACTTTATTCTTTTGTATAAACCTAGATTCTGCAACTAGGAGTAAATGACAATTGCACTAGTTGTGGATTACAGCCTGTAAGATCTAGGCTCAGAAAATCTATGTGACTAATCATTGACAATTTACAGGTCTTTTATAAATCTAAAAAATTGTTTTAGAATAATTTATTATTTTATTTGCATTATACTCAATTAGTTAGTTATAATTACTTACAAACTCATTTATAAATAGCTTGTGATAAAAGGTAAGATGGATAAAAGGTAAAAGGAAAGATTTGTTACTTGTCTTCTTGAGAAAAGTTAGATTATATATATATATATATATATATTGGAAAATAAATAGAAATTATTTAATATTTTGTAAGATACGACGCCCATTTGACTTTCAATAATTTCTTAATGAAACTTGAAAGAGTATTTGATTTGCGCAAAAAAGGCGGTTGATTTAAGCATGTAAGATTTATTAATTTTACAAATGGTGCTTTTCTAAAATGTAAAATAAAAAGCGCTCAGAGGATTAATTATTTTAGTAAATTTTACTTAATTTTTATTTTTAAATGACTCAGAGAACACTGTAATTAAGATGAGTTTTTTTTTTTAGTCTTCAAATTTAAACTCAAAACTACTTTTAATCAAACATTATTTTTAAATAAAAATGTTTTTAAATTATAAAAAAAACATTTAAGTTTCCTTCAAAGTTAAAAAATGACCAACAAAATAACTGATCTATTAAAATGTTTAATTTGATCAACAGATATGTTAGTTATTGATAACTTTTACACATCTGTTGTGTGATTTTATCAACAGTTTCATTTTTTTTGTTCTTCGGGAAGATGATAGATGAACACAGGCTGATTTGTCTATGAAATTATCTCTTTCATACGATGCTTGTGGATGGAAATTTCATATAATCCAATGCGAAAGTTGAAATTTCTCCTCAAAGGAAGAATTGGGATTTCCTGGTGAATTGAACCGCAGCTTTAAGCCCAGCTATTAAGGAGCGGAATTTACCATTGAAGAGATTTTGTATCAGGTAGAGTCTTGTAATTTATAATTTCGGCTCTTCCTGAGTGTTATGCATGTGTGGAACGTATTTTCCCCAATATCTTTCCATAAATGGTGAAAGTTTTACTCAGTACCTGCAGAGCCATTTAGTATATATGTAGATAATATAACTTTCTAACAATTCTTCGTCGAAGAAAGCATCAATTATATAATTATTTAGCAAATATACCCGATGTTCTTTTCGCTTGGCGCAGTATAGCCAAATATAGCTCTTGCGCCAATAAATCACAAACTAATTAACTAACGGATGTTTTTTACTAATATTTGGAGACAAATGGAACAATATTCATAATTACCGTCAGATATTATTGTGTATTTAGCTCAGCATAGTTATATCGACCATAAAGAACCAACATTCCTTTATGCATCCTTCTTGAAAACTTAAAGCGATTTTCGCTCTCCTATGTGGCTTTATTATTGATTAATTATAGTTGCATGTAGTGTTCATAAAATTTTATAAAAGAAATTAGAAATAAATTGGATCTTACTTTTGTATTAATTGCATGTTGGTCAAATTTATTTTTATAGCCGAGAACGTGAAAGTTTGAATTACTTACAAAACATTTAGGTATCGGTTATTTACATACCTTATTAAATTCCATATACATGAAGAAACATTGCCTCATTTTGATTTTATATACTTTGTTACACAGTAGTCTTTTTTGTTATCTACTTAACTTTTATGTTTAACCAATCCCACACTGTTCGCTCTATCTTTTTTGGTTTTTACGCCAATGAAGCTGTGACTATTGGATTAATGTTTGTTTTAAAGAAGTATGGTTACTTTTCTTATTAGCTGTGTTCTAAGAAAGTATTTTGATAGCCATTCACTTTTGTTTGAAAAATTTTTTAATTTCGTAATTTTATGATAAGCGTAGGAATTAGATACTGTTTCTAATTACCCGCATATCCGTTATTCATTGGTCGGTTTCTTTATCTTGGATTCCATTTCTAATGGGGGCCGCGCGGTGGCCCGGTAAGGTATTGGCTTCGGAACTGAAGGATTTTAGCCTCAAGACCCGATTCCATCGAAGAACCGCCGTGTTAGCGACTCAGGGACACGTTACATCCATCGTGGCAAAACTTCATCCCGCTGCCGTCCGCGTCATCTGACCACGGTTCAAAATTACGAGGTTCGTCCGAAAATAGCCCCAGTGTTGCTTTAAAATGGAGCGTTAATATAACTGAACTATGTAAACTTTATAATGAATGGAACTATGTAAATATATCTACAGAAATACGAAGCAATGTGTTGATTATGTGTATATCTTTAGAGGGAGGTAGCTCAGAAACTATAATAACTGTATGCAGCGTATCATACCGAGAGGGCTATTAGAAAATGTAGAAAGAATATTGTAGAACAATACATTGCAACACAGGTGAAATGGAAACATCCATGCTGATTATAAATGGCTACCAATCAAAGTATCTGCAGATCGCTTAACTAGCCGTAATAGAGCTTATTTCATAAGAAGCCAGTGAAAGAAAATAAAGAAGCAGGAAGAATGATTTTCCTATAAGTAAGCGGTATTGAAAATCTGTTAAAAGGCGGAATATTGGTTTTATACTGCACAAACAATAGATCGGTCCAGAGAATCATAAATAGTATGAAGCATAACGGTCTATCAATATCTCAATTTCACTTGCACTGTAATAAATCAATATTGATCATCATCATTGTTGTTGCGCAAATTGCATCTTGACTGACTCCCTTTATAGTAGAGCGTACCGTGTACGAAGGAATATTCACCATAATCTTTCATATTTATGTCATAATTTTATTTTCTAACATGATTTTTTTCCCATGTAATTGTTTATCTTCTGTTTAATAGCATTCTGTTTAATCATCCAATTAAATTGCTGGAATTAATTAAATTGCGTTACTCTAGTTTTCATCAATTTAGTAATTTCGATAGCCGATTATTCCTTTTAGTTTAAAAAGAAAAGAAAACGAAACGAAATAAAAATATAAAGGTGATTTAAGATAAAAAAAAGCACAAATGAAGTTTATTGCAAATATTGCTTTCTTTTTACATCACAATGCCCTTCTCAAAGTTATAACTTAAAATTCCCATTAAATTGTTTTAAATGGTTAAAGTTTTTCTTCATATCGATAATATTATTTGTCAAAACTCTTTATTGTTTAAAGAGTTAAGAATCTTTTCATTGGGCCTTTTTAGGAACTCCATCAATGGTTTCAATATCAGGGAAATCAATGTGATCTTATATCATGTAAAATGCATTCCGTTATTACACACTTTTATTTAACTTGACCTATTTTATTTTTGTAAAAATTGAGTTTTACAATCCATTTTGAATTCATTTTCTGATGCGCTTTTATGCATTATTTTGATACATTTATGTATTCTCTTTGACAATGTACTGCTCTCATGTTTTTGGGATCTAATAATTAGTTACTCCATTTATATCATTAAATATTTGTTCCATACGAGTGGCGTGACCTGGCAGTGAGTTTAAGAATTCTTTCGCCAGAATCAGCGAAATTTATTATGCTGAATTACTAATTTATAAGAAGAAATAGTAGGCGATATTTGTAACAAAATGATTTAATTTTTGGTACTCTAATAAAACTGTTTTCAAAAATTGTTTTAATTTTATGAAATGAAATAACTCAAGCTTATTCCAAGAGGACTTTTATTCTCAAAAACTAGAAATGTCTTTTTCTACATGTTTGTCATATTACCTATCGCACTTCTCTTCCATTGTGAAAGTTCAATCGTGTTTTTTTAATAGAGCAAGCATAGAATTGTATTTTTCAACCCTCACATGCATCTTTTATTTGAGAAAATCGTCAGGTGCTTTCGAAAAGAAAGTAACTTTTGTATTCGTCTTTCGAATTCGTATGTTTTTGACATTAATAGCATGATCTAAGTTGTATTTATTCTTAGATTTCGAAATAACATTATCATTTTTATAACTTTTAAAAGCAGCTTATAACACAGAAAGAGAATTTCTATGCAAAAGGTTCAATTAGCTCCGCGCTTTCCGTGTACTTTTACAGCTATTTACTCACGGCCATGTAGTTAAGGAGGAGTAATTAGGAAGAAAGGGTAATCATCAAAATTTATTCTGAATTTAAACACTTTCGCTAGTTGTAATGCTCTTCTTATTTGCTTCTTACATATTTTCGCATCTCAAAATGCTCATTAGATTTTATCCTTGAAATTGACGTGTGACACATTTTGAAATTAATAATTTATTTTAGAGTAGAATTGAATTCAAAATTAGAATCACATATACCAATTATCCGGAGTAATTGTGTGCATTCCCTCTAAAATTAAGTAATAATGATTTTAATAATGTAATGTAATGATTTTTTTTAATGTAATGATTGTAATGATTTTTTTTTTTTTTTTGCATATGAAGAATTTTTTGTAGCACAACACTATTAAAACAATATTTTAATAGTTAAAAAAATTTATATTTTTGTTGTAGTTTTAAGTGACACTGTGGCTAAATTCTACCCCTGCCTTAAATTTATTGTGTTTCAGGTATTATCGACTAATGAAGCAATTTTTTAATCTTATAGAATTTTTTTTTCAAATATTCTGTTTGTGCATATAGGTCTGTGCGCGTTAGAATCTACGTGTGAAATAGTGAGTGATATAATATATTTTGATTATGATTTCTGGAAACATTGTATTTATTGAAAAGTCTAAAATTAATATATCACACTATTTTCAGAAACTGCTAGAAAGTGTAAATCAAAATTTCTCAAATTAAAAAAAAATATTATCAAAATTTCTTTCAAATATTTTATTATTGTTTGAAGATATTAATTTTAGTGTATTTAACGTAGTTTAAAGAGAAAATAAAATTTACTGTTTGATGATTAAATATTACGATACAAAGTTAATATTCTAAACAAATGAAAAATGGACACTAATTATAAAATATAATCTTTTGATCGTACGACATTAGGTAACAGCCTTTAGAATAAATATAAATCAGTCACCTCACTTCTATGCCCAATATTTATTTAATTGCCTAGGAGATGGGATATGAGTTTAGGATGGGGACTATTTCAGATTCATCATACAAAAGTTACCCTCCCTTCTAACCATTTCCAACATGATTTATTTATAAAACGCATTCTTCACAAATTGAATTCATTTCTGAAGATATTTTTAATCCTCACATAAAACCAAAGTAAATTGGTTTTATATACTATCATTGTTTTCAGTGCAACATTTTTGATTTTATAGTCACAAATATACAATTGGGACAATAATAAATAATAAATAAATAAATATAATTTATAATTTTTTTATGCAAAGATGGAAGATAAACAGCATATCTTTAGGCCTAAATTATCTTTTAACACATTAACAAAAGCGGAAAATTTTATTTAAAAAAATAATTTTAATTGATGCCAGCATATTTAACTTTTACTATTTGGTGAGCTTTATTTTTCTATGGAGAAGAGAAATCGGGAGGTTAATGTATGTCATTCTTCTGGTCAGTACAAATTATTCATTAAATTTACAAAAAAAAAAAAAAAAAAAACCCTAATAAAAAGATAAAAACAAATGGATTCGACATTAAGACAATAACAGGAGCCAGAATATTCCAAATGATTAAATATACAATGCATAAATTTCTATTTTCAATTTTGATGTCATAATAGCTTAGTATTTATTTTTAATACAGATAATTGGGTCTTTTTTATTAGTTCTTTTTGCTTAAGCAGAATAGAAATACAATAATAGATTATGTGTTCATAAGAGTGTATATTTGGGATTATCTACGTATAAGGGAATTCGACGAAGGGTTCCTTTAATCCCTGGGGCCACGAGCATTCTTATGGTTGACCAGCCTCATGGACGCCAGTGATTGATTTAAAAATAACGTCATATCTTCGACATGTTTAACATGGCTTTCAAAAAGAGTATTGAAAATTATAACATCTGAAATAGAGGAATGGGAATGTTTTCTTTTTTTTTATTGTTTTTCTGTCTAAAATATTAATATTAAGTTTAGTTTCAAGTATGCTGCTTTCTCTTTTTTTAAAAAAGTTATTATTTCTTCCCATTTTCTAATTTTCGCTTTCTTCTTCCTTCTCTAGAGCATTGTAAATAGACAGTATAAGCTTTCCAGCAAATATTTAGGGTGGAACCCCATTTTTAAAAATTCCTAGAGAGTAAGCTAGGAGAAGTATATATGTTTTAATAATTGTAACATGTTGGATCGAAACCTGAGTGCCGTGTACATCAGGGATCTTGCTAGCTCTTTCACCCTATGATTATGCTACATCGATAGATGTTATTAGTTAAGAAGTGACAGCTTGACTGAAGGACATATAATATATTAAATAGAAAATAAGGGATAAGAGTTATTTCTGCGCCTAGTTCTCTAATCCTAAGCACTCGGTTGCGTCAAATCATTTTTGAAACGTGGCAACTAGATATCCTTTTATAACTTTTTCTAATAAAAAAAAGATCAAATGGAAATTAATGTTACGTAGTGCAATTTTTAGAGTGTTCTAGTTATTCTTATTGTAATTATAAAATCCAACTCGCATAGTTAGACTCAAATAGTGTCTCAAGCTGCATGCAGGAAATGTATTCTGTACACAGTGTTATCAATAC
This sequence comes from Argiope bruennichi, assembly GCF_947563725.1. NCBI lineage: Eukaryota > Metazoa > Arthropoda > Arachnida > Araneae > Araneidae > Argiope > Argiope bruennichi. The sequence goes on from NC_079163.1 coordinate 17,838,207, forward strand.
GTTGATTTGAAAACTTCTTTAATCCATAACTTCATAAATACAAATTAAGTATCCAGATCTCTCTTGTATCCAGTTACATCGTCTTACTATAATTCTTAATAAGCTGAAGGGAAATATTTTGCTGAGTTGCTGTCTGAACTTCATGAATTTGGAACTAAAAAAATTGAATCATGTACTATCTGTTCTCTTAGTATATACTCGTTATTTTTTGCAGAACTATAATTTTTTCCAAAATAGTTCTTAAAATTGTGTAAAACATATCCAGTACTCTACACACATTTTAATTAATTATTTCCTGTGTTTGTACAGATATTGTACCATAATTATTACGAATGATAGCTTGATTATAAAATAATTTTCTATTTATTAAGGGTGTCCCAAACCGTGTTTTTCTAAAGGGTGTCCCAAAATTAACACAAGATATGAATTTGCCACCATTCGTGCAGTAAAGTGTTAGCAACCCTATTAAAAAACCATTTGATAGCTGTTAGATTAGGGTTAGTAATTGGTTAGGTGTTTTCATTGTCGAACAATATTTCAAAAATAATGAAAGTCTGGCGGCCACAGTTTGAAAATTTGAGAATTGGTCCCCTAGATCGTGTGATTTTATCCATTGGATTTCTTTTTATGGGATTATTTGAAGTCAAAGGCCTATGCCAACAAGCCCACTAGCACGCGGGCATTGAAAGAGGAACTTCAACGCTGCATCAACGAAATTCGGCCATATTTATGCAAAATGGCCATGGAAATTTTTAACGAAAGATTGCATATGTGTCAGCAAAGCCTTGGAGGTCATTTCCCCTATGTATTATTCCATACATAACTCGTTCCTGTGTACTTTACGATTCAATAAAAATATAACAATTTAAAAAAAAAGAACTGTATTTTTTTTATTTAATTCAAATCTTACTTTAACACGTTGTTCTATCGTGTAACGCTCCATTTTTGCTACAGGGTGGTTATAATTAAAGTGCAAGTGTTTGATGGACTGTAAAAGAACTACTTGGAGTATGTTGAAGAAATTTGGTATATGTTATATTTACAACATAGGGAAATGAATTACACAATAAAAAAAAATTTAGTTTATTTTTTTGCAATAGATGGTGCTGTAGATTATTAAAACGTAGTTTTTGCTCTGTACTGTGTCAAAATGAATACCATTTCAACTTTAAAGTCATTATTATGATAAAAGTCATGTATCTTTAAGCTACAGCCATGACTTTGTCAAAGGTAGAACGTGCTCTGTAAAATGTTATTACCAAAAGAATAGCAATTATAGTGCTGCTTTAAAAGAATATCGTCGTCTAAAAGATTTGAGAAAATAATATTGAGATTAATAAATTTGATGTATGTGAATGGCTTAAAGAAAATGATTAATAAATTTGAAACTACAGGAGTAGTTGGTGTGTTCCCTGGAACTAGAGGAAGAAGATCTGTCAATCAGGACGTTGTGGAAGAGATTAGGGAAGCGATTCAGGGTTAGTGGATCAGCGATCTGTAAGCGCTAGAAGTGTAGCAAGGACTTTATCAAAACCATGGGCGACCGTAGGCAAAGTCTTGCATTACATTTTAAGACGCTAACCGTATAAAATTAAAATTTTGCTGCAGTTGCAACTAGGCGATCCATAGCAAAGAATTGATTTTGCCAACTTCATTCTTGCCAAAATTGATGAAGATGAATCATGGATTCGAAGATGAATCATAGATTTTGTGGACTGATAAAGCACATTTTACTTTATCCGAACAAGTCAACACCCATAACTGTAGGATATGGGGCTCATCCAACCCGCATACTGTTTTTGGAAAACCCTTTCATTCAACGTTTGTTACAGTTTGGTGTGGTATGACTGCTGACTTTATTATTGATCCATTTTTTTTTCTCGAAATTCTTACACCAACAAGGCTAGTTCGCTGCACCGTAGCAGGCACTAGTTACACTCAAACTTTAGAAAGTAATGTGATCCCTGCTTTGCAAGACAGAAACTGCCTTGATTCAACAATATCCATGCAAGATGGAGCACCACCTCACATTGCCCATTTTGTTACACAACTACTTCACCGAACTTTTAGTGAAGATCGTACAGTTAGCAGATGTTTCCAAAATGCGTGGTCACCTCGTTCACTTGGTTTGAATCCTTGCGATTTCTGGCTCTGGGGATATTTAAAAGATCGCGTCTAAAAGGACAAACCTAACTCTGTTGTTGTTTTAAAAAGCAGCATTACTAGACATGTCCTAAAAATTCAGCAGGAAACGTTAGATACTACTGTGGATCACGCTGTCTTGCGATTTCAGCATTTGATGAGACTTGAAGGATCCCATATTGAACAAATATTGTAATAAATTACGCATTTTATATTTTAACAAAGAAAAATGTTATAATTGCAATGTATAAAATATTGTCATTAAAAAGCGCCACCTATGAAAAAAAGTTGAACTAATTTTTTTTATTGTGTAATTCATTCTCCCATGTTGTAAATATAACATATACCAAATTTCTTCAACATACTCCAAGTAGTTTTTCTTTTACAGTCCTTCAAACACTTGCATTTTAATTATAACCACCCTGTATCTCTAAACTATCAGTTATCAAATGGTTTTTTAAATAGGGTTGCCAACATTTAACACCACGAATGGTGGCAAATTCAAATCTTGTGTTAATTTTGGGACACCCTTTATAAACATAAATAAAATGTGGTTTTAATACTTAGAATTTGTTCTTGAATACGTTTTTTTTATACAAGTAGGTAATAAACGCCGCAAATTGCTGTTACACAAATATTGCTTTAATGTATTGAAACTCGTTCTTGTTGCACCTTTAAGAGCACAAAAATCAAGAACTGAATAATCAGGGAGGATTTTGTAAGACAGCAAGAAAGCAGCTAAAAATTAATGTTATGTTATAACTGAACAGCAACAATTTTCCTTGAAACAGAAAAATCACATATAGTTCAATGAATGAATGAGAAATGGAATTTAATAAATAATTAACATACACATTTCTTTGAGACAAAGTTTATTCTCATTTCAAAACAAACTTACAAACGTACATTTAACAAATTCACTCATTATAGGAATCTAATAACAGGTAGAGAAAAGATAATTAGTGAGTTCACTACATTACTTACCATCTCATGTATATGTTGTATATATTACCATTGATTGCACTATAAAAATAACTTAACACCAAGACATAAAACGGGATGTCCATGGAGTATGATATAACTTAAAGGATGAATTTTCAATATTATAAAGAAACAAATGAATTTAAGTGTAAATGATTATTATAATATTGGCAACTGAAAGGGAAATGGCAGTTTTAAGAGTGTATTTTTTCAATTTGGAAAAGGATATAATATAATATAATCTGGGAAGGTATTGAAACGAAGGAATTGCTCCAATATCAATCAAATCAGTCAGAATATATGATTTTGCGATTCACTAAATATAGGCAGAATAACTGGTGGATTAGGAATGACGGGTAGCATTTACAACTGAATAATAATCTAATCCTCTAATGCCTAACTTAGCTTTTAAGCCACACAATGTTGCACAGTAATACGTTATTAGTTGGCCAATGAGAGCTGGGAAACCAGACTGCTTACATTTCCATGACGATATTTCTCTGGTACTTTCTGAATTGTTAAGCCATTAATAAACATTTATGAGTTTATGTACTGATAAATGTATGTATTCCAGATATACCATTTAATATTGTTATTGATTCTAATTCCGAGTCATACAATAAGAAATAAGAGTGACAACATTTTTTTCCTGTTTGCAATTAAAACATTTTTTTTTGTCCGAAAAGAATCACAATGAAAAATTAAAGATTATGAAACATTTTTTTAACAAAGGATTTGGTTCATTTTAACTCATAATATGGATTTTGTGCTATAAGGACCCAAATCAAACAAAATCGAAGAAAGATATATTGTGCTTTGGATATACCAGCTTCGAATCCTTCATTGGTAAGAAGTGATAGTTTAGGCATCAGGGGATTAGAGAATGTTAGAACTCTAATTGAAGCTCGATATTTCAGGTGCCATAATAAAGAAATGTGCAACAATACAGTAAAGTGGTTTTATTATACATCTAACATACAGTTCAGCTTTGAATTTTTTTCAGTTCTGACACTTATTATTAAAAAAATAAAAGAAGAAAGAAAACTCTGTTTTCAATAATTCTCATTTCCACAACAATATTTCTGCGGGAAAATGATGAAAAATAAAGAGTAATTGCATAATTATACTCATTAGAACTCATAGTGAAAATGTTTGACGAAATACCCAAATAATTAAAACATGAAATTTTATAAGAATTTTAACTAAACTACCATTCATTAATTATATTTTTATTACTAATTAATAGGAGATTAATATTTAAAGTTCAATAAAACAAAGTTAATTTATAATAAATATTGATTTCACAATATCTTTGAATGATATGAATATGGTTTCTATTTTTTAACATATTCAAATTTTAATATATATATATATTTGTATTTTATTTGAAATAAAATATTTTATTAAATTGATTCTTGTATGTTAATTTGAAATTAATGTATCAGAAACCACCAAGTCTGAGTAACACGAATAGGTTTGATCTTTTACAAATTCCTAAATTTAATTTGAAATTCGTATTTACCATAGTAATAATACTGATTTGAAAATACTTCAATTCATTACTTATAATTTATACTATTACTGTTGGAAAGAAGTGATATAATGACAGAGGAAAAATTGAAAAGGAATTTTGAAGAGATTTGAAGGAAAAAATAAACAACTGTTGCGTACATTTCAGTCAGAAATGTTTGATGTAACAAAATCATAAGTACTAATAAAATATACATAATTCTTGTCTAAGCATATAATACATAAACAATTTTCTTGTAAACCGAGCAAGAATAAAGGTACAGGCTCTAGTATACTATATGGGCAATTCATTTAATCTACGATTTGAATTGTGAAATCTAAAAAGATTTAGTTTAAAAATATAGAGCATAACAAAAAACACATAATCCAACAAAAATAATGACTACTATCACTATATGTTCATAAATATACTTTGAGATTTAAAAATACTGCTTTAAGTTTTCTGCATAGTAGACTTGCTGAATCAGATGAAGTACCTTTCACAGGTATCGAATGCACAGCTGTAAATCTTTCAGTATAATACGCAATGGAAAATACAAAACTGATACAAAAAAGTGCAAGTTTCTGTAAACAAAATCTGGGATAGAAATATTAAGAAAAACAAAGCAAATTCCTCCAATCCGAGATTCTCAAATATGAGTTTAAATTGTTAAAGAAGCGTTATATTTTAATGCAAGAAAATAAGTCAAATATACACAGATAATTTATTCTGATTCATGTTGAAATAATATTTTATTTATTTCATGTATTTTCCTTTGCTTTATACACATGGATTCAATACCATTTTTCAATAAGATACATATTATATAATCTAATACGGATTTGCTTTAATTTGTTGTTCTAAAACCACTGATAAAACAATTATTCGATGGCTACAATCTTAAGTGATGTCATTCTACATAAGCACCAAACACTATAACAACAAAGAAACGTATGAATACATCGGTCGATAACATGTTATTTACACACTGATACATATTTTAGGAAATATTGTTTACATAAACACTTTCGAAGATCAGACTAAGACATTTTGAATGCATCGAATATATTTCCTAGTTAGACAAAAATAGAAACACGTTAAGGGAATGTTTAATCATTATAGCTGCGTCACTCTCATTTTAATATAGAGAAACATTTAAAACTACTTTGAAACAGGTACACGAATAACTGATCAAAACTTCTATTTTCAAACTAATATTAAATACAGGTATGTTAGAAGATTTCGCTACATTATTTTTTCCAAAAATTTGATGTATTAATCCTAAAATTCGCATTTCAAATATGAATAACTAATTGCTATTAATTTATTTTCACCAGAATTAATTAATTCATTGTTAAATTTGGAAGTCGTTTGACATTAATATATGACTCTCTAAATGAAAGCTATAAAATGTTTCATTTAAGTCATTAAATGAATACAGAATACCTTCCTACGTATTGAGATTATCAAATTACATATATTTCACAGACAAGCAAATATTAGGTATGCATATGTTTATAATTAATTATTAACACATGCTATCTTAAGCATTGCTTCTCTCTTCCGTATATATTTCAACGCTTTTTCAACTTTTCGAAAAACTTATCATGAATCTTTCTCCTTTGATGCTCAAAACAGTACATGATAAGAATGTATGGATAAATTCTAAGGCAATCTAAATGTTATGTTAGGAAACACTCGAGAACAACACAAACAGTAGGAGTGACACGATGAAAATATTTAGGAAATTCATCTTCGGATAATTGGTCCGTATATCTAAAAAATCAATAGCAAAATAGTAGTTTATTTGAAAAGGAAACCAAAGATATCAGTATTTTTCTGAATATCAGATAGATCGAGTTTGCTGAAAACGGGAAAAGCTCATTTGTATTTTTTTTCTTTCTTTCTTTGTCAAAGAAATCATGAAACATGAAATAATTTAACAAATAGGATTATGATAAGAAAATTAAGAAGGCAATTCACTGCACTAAAACTGTTTTGCTGAGAATTAAGAATTTTTATTTATGAATTAAAGAAATAAAATCGAAACGAATGAAAAGAGTCTAAAAATCTATCTTAATGTTTTTTATAAGCTAAATATATGTATTGACTATATTACCACTGAATTTTAATTATGCAATGATTTTATCAGTATTAATTAAGAATGATATTTTTAAATCTACTGCTTATTACTGTAATGTATACAAACGAATCCAATGAAGTTGAATTTTATATCTATCTAATAATTAAGATGGATAAAATTCTTCGTAGATTGATAAACTTTAAAACGATTTTAATTCTTGAAATTCCTTATTAGAAATCTACCAATTTGTAAATAATCCAATAGATTGGTTATTATAGAGTCTTTCGTGGACCAGAAGACAAAATACATCTAAAAGCGAAATCTTCTTTAAAGTTGGGTAAAAAGATGAGTCTGGTAAAGATCGGACGCAAGGTCTGGAACAGCTGGTGGAAGATTGGGATGTAATCTTATTCCAGGTTGAGGATGAGGTGGTATCACATGGGGTGGAGGATGGACAACTTGACCAGTGATCGCAGGTTGCGGCTGTAACTCTTTCAGAAGGGCTTTGAGTTCCTTTTGGACACCTATCACCACTTCTTTTCTTATCATATCTATATCGTGGTTCGACAACGTCAAAGTTGGTACTGAGTATACTCTGTCTCTATCGTGGTCCTCAGTGATGTCATCAGCACTACGAACCGCCATTCGATGGTCTATAGGGGGCGGTGATGAGGAGGATGGGGTGACAGGTCCCAACATTTGACTGCCACTGAGAGACCGAATTATATCTCGTTTTATGCTATCAATTTGCCCAGTATTTCTGGCAGTCTCTCTTTTTCGGTCTTCCCGTAATTCGTACCTGAAAATAATTCAACCGATTTTTTTTTATAAAATAAGGGCAATGTATCAAATAAGATAGAACCAATCAACAAATTTGTCAATATGAATAAGTACACTATATAGTTTACAGTATTTGATTAAAAATGAGGTAATGTATAACCCCGTCATTTTGTAAAATTTTATTGAAAAAAAAAAAAGAATTAAAAAGGTTTTTTTTGCCTTCTGTTATTGGCGTGGAAATTCATTTCTTGTATTAAAGGTAGCATGATTAAGTTGCAAACTTTCAGAAAACAATGAAAGAATGAAAGCTTATTTAAATATTCAAGAGTTTTATAGCATATTTCTTAATTAAATTTATGTTACTTCAAGCAAATTGCTTTGATTTCTACTGGTACATTTAGTTTGATTCCTTTATTTAAACATTTGAGGAAGTCAAAAGTAATAAAAGTGCATTACTGTCTTGGTATTTATAATTTCCTTGATATTTCGCGAGATTCTGTGGAAACATACAAGTACTTTGATACAGTCCGTCAACAAAGCACATGGGCACTTTTTATACTTGAAATTGTTACTTGAAATACTTGAAATGTTAAGAGGCAATACTTTTAACTTGAAAGTATTACCTCTTTAAAAGTTTATGAACTGTATTCGTATAAATGCCTATCTTCATATTTATATTTGCTTCATTTTTAATTTTCCAGTCACAACTCTCAATTTTCATTCTTTTAAATGATTCTGAATACTGAAAAATCTTCAAATGTAAAATTTTACACAAATCAATTCAACATTTCTGGAGATATATAACAAATAAGATTTAGGGGTTGTTTCAATGTATGTAAAAGTAAATAGTTCGTTTTATTAGTACTTCATTTCATTCTTGTTTTCATTTCAATCGTTAATACGGTAATTTTGCTCTAATTTTTTTAAAAAATTTATCGTTAGGAGCGATAAAATATGAGTAAATAAGAATTCTAAGTACATACATGCTTTTATTTGCTTATTTATTTATAGCAAATAAATAAATTATAGTTAAGTGGCATTCTCGAGACATATCATCTAAAATAATTTTAAATGCTAGGTAAGTTTAATAATTAATATTAAAAATGACAAGCATCAATAAAAACACTTTTTGGAGCAGTTGAAATATAAGACAGATGCTTATTTCTTGAAAGTTACCTTTAAAACTGATTCATAATAACATGATGCTGTTGTTCTACAAGCTTACGTTCCACCAAACAATACTTTAAGCTATTTTTATAATATTTTTAAAACTAAATGGAAGAGTATAAAAGAAAATTATATATTAAATTATCAGAAAGAGTATTAAAGAAAAACTCTTAATTTATAGAAATATTCTTACGTTTTTGTTTAATTTTTTTAATAAATATTTTGTAAAAGTCTACAAAGTCAAATGACATTGCCTTATTCATACACAAAGAGTTGTTTTGGTGTTTTATTCAATTTTTTAAAATTCGTTCATGCATTTAACACTGTATAAATTCGTACTTTGTATAGAATTCTGCTTCTGTGGTTTTTTTTCATTAGCCAAAGATCGAAAAAAAATATTTCTACAGCTGTTATCAACTAGTAAATAAAACTTCGCTTAGAATGTAAACTGTGACGAATCTGTTAAATATATAGATCTTTCCTCTAAATTTTACATTTATTTAAAAAAGAAAAGATATATCTTAATATAAAGCTGCATTAATAGTTCTGATTTGTTTTTTTTTTCAATTATAGTAATTTTTTATGAAGAAAAGAAAATTTTTTGTCAAGTTGAGATGCGCTCTCCCCCTCCCCCCCTGCAAAAAAATCGAAAATCATTCTTTTCTGAAACCTATAGATTATAGTTACATATATTAAAAATTATTAAGCAAAATAAGATAAAATTTGGAACAGTGATGCTTTTTATTCTTCGATTGATATCAAAATTTTTGTGAGTTTCTGTTTAGTAATTTTTAACTTACAAATTTGGAAATTAATTAAAAATATACAATATACTTTTTTAAAAGGTAATACTTTGTCTTTTGCAAAAAAAAAAAAAAAAGAAAAAAAAAATATTTTAATGGGAAATAAGTATTATTTTCAAAGATGTCAAAGGGACTGTGCTTCAAAAAATTAAAAAAAAAATTTTAAAGTATTAAAAATAGTATTTTACATGAAATTTGTATAACTAATAAAATTGGCTTTAGTTTCATAAGAAAGTAATATAAAACTTTTCATCAGTAAAATCTGCATGAACAGTTCATGCAGATTTTACTGATGAAAAGTTTTATATTACTTTCTTATGAAACTAAAGCCGATTTTTATGAGTTATACAATATTCATGTAAAATACTATTTTAAATACTTTTTAAATTTTTTAAAATTTTTTGAAGCATGTTTTCTTTAACAAAGCACAAAATTGCATAGTGTTTATAATTGAATATCTCAATTTTGTAGATCTGTTAAAAGAAAAAAAAAGTATATCCTTATTTTTCATCTGAAATCAAAAATAATTGTTGGAAGTTTAAATTCAATACAATTATAAGTGTTCAATCTGTCCCCCCCCATCCCCTACAGAAATGCGCAGGATATCGAAGCAATACGATAATTCATCCCACAATATTTTCTGTATGCCTGGTGTGAAGCATTGAAAAGATGCAAAATGCGTGCGTGTAGGGCAATGCTTGATTTTTTCCCCTGGGCGACATGAAACAGCAGGTTTTTTGTTTCATCGCTACCAAATGACGTTTACGAACATAAGACATGCATATCTACAGCTTTCAAAGCATCATATCAGAGATGCTGAGAAAGTATGGGATCAGTTATCTTATTATTTTGATGATATCACATTTGAATTATCGGAGGACTTTACAATGAACACTGATAACTATGTTGAATTTAAGATTTCATTTGTTATTTGTAATTTTTATATAACAAAAAGATTGTACTTTATTTTGCTTTCGCTTTATAAACGTGTAAAGTTGGGGTATTCATTTATAAACACCCTGTATTTTAATCAATCAGAAATTGACTAACCGAAGACTTGAAATGTCTTGTTTTATCTCAAGCAAATCATCTTCGTTTACTCCATCTTGACGAAGCTGCTTCTTTGCTTGATGAATATATCTGCTAACCAACCGTTTCATAACTTCCTGAAAGGACAATAAATATTTTTTAAAACATAATAATAAAGGAAAAACCGTTAAATTGCAGGTGGAAATGAATGGTGCAGAATTTGAACTTTAAAATGTGTTTTTTGATTTTGTTGAAAATATTTATGCCACATTTCATTAATATATTTGATGAATAATAAAAATAAAAATATTAAATTTGCAACATTGAGGAGGTTCAAATGTGCCAATAAAAATACATTTTGCACTTAATTGCAGATGTTAATTTCTTATGACTGATACTGAATTAAAAATAAACTAAAAAAATGTAATACTTAATAGTGACTTGGCAAATGTTTTATAGCAGATAAATGACTGAATTTGTATGTCTAGCTTATTTACAGTAACATCAACAAAATAAATCACACAAACACACACAAAACGGCTGCATTTAAAATCTATAACTGCAGTCAGCATATATTCGCTATTATAAAAAATATCTAATGACAGTGATTTTTTTTACAGTTTGTATCGCAAAAGGCAGATGTTTGGCATTACCACTTCAGCTGTTACTACGGACATACTACTGACGATAAGTCTCCATGAAAATGAAAGTCAAAACAATTTCCATCTTAGACGTGTTGTTCATGAAGAAAAAATAATATGTTCTTCTTTTATTTGAAATGATACTTAAAAAATATCGTTGAGATTGCCGCCATCATATTTATGTCCAAGAATAATTGCAACATATATAAGCTGAGTTAATGTCGTTGAAAAGTAAAAAAGAAGCATATTTAAATGTATTATATAAAATAAAAACTTGCATTATTAAAAATTTAAAAATATAATTTGCCAAAAAAAAAAAAAAAAAAAAAAAAAAAAAAAACGAAAATAAATTGTTGAAGTTCAAAAAATATTATACTTTGTGCTTTGGATTACTGAAAAATGGTGGTTTAAAAGCAAGCTTAAAAAATTGTGTTTACTTGTAATAAAAAAAGACACGCTTTCACGCTTTTGTATTGAATGAAAAGAATTTATTTAATTATAAAAATTCCTCTAGCCAAGCTGAAAGTAATGGTAAATTCCTTTACATCTAAGTTACTATCTGGCTACATAAACTGTTGGTGTTAGAAACAGTCAAAATTAGGGTTTTAAAATCATTTTTCAGCCCCTAACTTCTAAGATATTGCAGTTATCGAAAAACGTTAAATACAAAAGTTGTTTGTATTAATAAGACGCTAATTTGGCTAATTCGATTTATTTTTCTATCTTTAATATTAAGAAAGTTATAGCGAAATGAAAATTTCATCCTCCTTACCATTTCTGACCTCTTTTGTGCTAGATTTACGAGCTCTTCCGAGATTTTTATATTTTAGCAATATATTCTAAGCCAGTTAAAACAGGTAACCAGTAACAGGATAGCCAGTTACTCTAGTTATACTGTTCACAAGATAATATGGACAAAGCGTTATAGCATATATATATATGTAATGATATTTTAATACTAATTTCAATGTAATTAATTTCCAAGATTTTATCTTAATTTAGCCCATCGTAACTTCATTCTGAAATATTCTCTTATTTCGTGATCCAATTCCATTTTCGGTTTAATTAATTCCTTTGTAAAAATAATGCGTCTTCAGTACTATGTATCAAATGAAAGTGATACTTTCGTTGCCCTTGTCAAAGGTCACCATAGTATTCCATCGGCGCGTGGCCCGAAATCCTATGTTAAATAAGACTAGTGATCATTTGCTTCGTGCCTTCTTCTTTCTTACTTCTACTTTTATGTCGCGCTGTGTCTGCTTGTAAATAAATTGCTTTCCCGAGATGGATATTAAAGAGAATTAAAAATACAACGTCTCGTCTATGCCTACAAACCTGCACTCTGCTCCAACCAAAATAATGTTTCATATATATATATATATATATATATTGAACGGAGGGTGATTTTAGGTCTAGGGACCATGATCGGTGAAGATCTGAAGAAATCTGAATCTGAAGAAGAATCTCGAAATCTTGTCATGAGAGCCAATGCAATAGGTAGTCTTCCTAAAGGAATCTACCTAAAAAGACTTAAAATGTAAATGTAATCCTTATTTAAATATTTTTTGTGAATCGGAATGAGCAGCAGAAAGTATAATAAACTATGCAAAGTTTATATGTGAATAAGGGTGAATGCAAAGTTTACATCAGAATAGAAAATTTATATGAAAAGCGCACTGAAAATTTAAAATACAAGATGAGAATTTTGCGCATTTTAAGAAATATGTAGCATTAATATTTTTTAAGTAAAACAAAAAAGAAATTTATTTCCTCATGTCGAAAATCTGAGCTCCTCAAAAGCAGACATTTTAAATAAAATATTTTGAATAGTATAAATAAGACCAATAAAACAAACCTATTTATTGGCTATAATTTTAAAAAATTATGCGATTGTGAAACATGTTTCAGTCAGACGAAAAAATATATTACTCGGTACTTCAAGTGTTTCAGTTAATCATAGTGCAGAAAATGAAAACAATTTGAACAAAAGAAATAGAGATATAACGACGAACTACTAATTCACTAAAGCTAATCTACTCACATAGCACACTACGAGCTACTACTTCTACTCACACGACTCTACTTTAAATTAAATAAATGTTTTACCTGGTAATTTACTTTGTTTTTCAATTTATTTATTTCGAGAGGAGGACTTATACATGAGTTTGGATCGATCTAAAACATCAACCAAAAGATTAAAAGAAATCTATATTTAATGTTACTGAAATGCAAAAAATATATCTTCCAACAATCAGACTTGGCAATATTAAGAAAGAATAACATTTAGGCATACTTTACCTTTTCTTGAATAACGTCGCCAATGTAACTTACAGATTTGTCTTCCGGCTATAAAGAAATAACATTTATTGCAAAATTTTGAAGCACATTTATACAACTGAAACAGAAACATCATATCATCAAATTTCTGTAAAAATGTAAGTTTTTCTTTGGATATTGGGATCACAGGGTCAAAATACGAAATGGTAAATATTTATCGATTCAAATTTATGATAATTTATTTTTATTTTTATAAAGACCTGTATAAAATTTCTTTGCAAAAGATTAAAGCCTGAAATCTTTTTTCTGCGGAATTCTTCATGTAGCGTATTTATTCTGTCACAATGCTTTGCTTATAATTGATACTTTACAGTATTCCATCTATTTTAAAATGTATACGATAACTTGTAACAATTGTCATTACTATAAATGATTGTCAAAAAAATCTGCCACCCTATTATAAATCCTGATATGAGCAACTAAAATATTTTGTATTTCATTTTTATTATACTTACTTTTATTACAGCTCCTTCAAGGGACTTAACTCCACAAAGACGAGAGCTTTGCCTTATGAACTTGAGGAAAAGGTTTTTACAACCTCGACAGAAATAGTAGATGGATTTTGGCGAAATGATGAGGTTAAAAGGGGGTGGAAGAGTAGAACCTTCATCGAAATAACTCATCCACAGCTTGGATCGCGCGAATTTCCATTCTCTGTCGGCATGGTCCTACATTTAAAGTGCAGGTATTAAGAAAGAAACGAATTAGAAGTACTTCCACAAAAATAAGTTAGAGGTTATAAACACAAACGAAACAAAAGCGAGTTTATGAACTTAAATCCCTTTAACAAAGTAAGTTGGTATTCACAAAATTTATTAGATATGGAATAATTATTACGATTAAAAGAATAAAAGATCTTAAAATTTCGGCTTTTAAATTCGAAAATTCAGAAATATCTAGAGCTGATGAGTGATGTTGAAATGTTGAAAGATTAGTTATTTGAGCTATCCTGTGAGACATTATACATTTAAAACAATATTTGATATCAATGGTTTATGTTTTAACTAAATCTGTATATTACATTTTGAAGAAAAAATGATACTTTTATTCTGAAAGTATAATCCAGAGATTTTATAGAGAATACGATCTCTATTAGCACAAAATGACAAACAAAAATGTTACAATATTGTCAAAATATCGAAGAACATCGTGAAAATATCGGAAAATATCTTGTGCTAATAGAGATAGGACATTCTTGATTTTGAATCCCATTTTGAAAGATGTTGTGTACATGATTATCTAATAAGATAATAGTGGAGTGACTTGCCTATCTGTACAGATGCTTTTGAGCTCACATATTTCTTATTATATATTATCTCACATAAATTTCTAGTCTGTCCTTATAGTCTTAAAAAACAAGCAAACAGAGAAGGAAGCGAGTTTCGACGTAAGATGGGAGTTTGTAATTGCAATGTTTGAAACGCCATTAGTATCAGTGGATGAAATATATATCTGGCTATATTGCTAATGAACTCACAATTAAAAATCCTGACTTTGAGTGAGAGAGGATTCGTAAAATTAATATCTCGTATCAGGATCAAGAGCATAAGAGAGGTGAAATATTTTTTATTTAATTAAAATTCTTTTAGACAGTAAAGCTTCAGAGCATTATAATTTTTCTAATGCTTTCGAGATCTGATTTCTTCATCTTCCCCTTCATTATCTTCCTTGATGTAAATTTTGAGGAAAAGTTTGTTTTTGAAGTTCTTTAACACATATTCAAATTACGTCATGGCGAGTTTTCTATGCTATTGAGAGTAATCGATGATCTCCTACATTAGATTTCTTTGAAGAAGAGTTTATGATCTAGAATTTTTTGACAAGCAAAATATTCAAATTTATATCTCCTAATCATGCATTCTTAAAAAACCGAAGAAACTCATTCTGTACTGTGTAATTGTCATAAATCGTTTCTTCAATAATTGTCCAATTACTTCTTTAATTCTGAAATCAGAATTAAAAGTTTGATGGCTTACGACATTCTCTTTTCATGTCTTCATCAAAAATGTTTTTTTTTTAAAATTAATTCTGCATCTCCTCAAAGTTTCTTTTATACGGAAGAAAACTTGGTGAATTTTTTTGAAGAAAACGATTGAAGTTTAAAAATGTTTTGATAGTTATAATTGCATTTAAAAATGGAAATTATAATTAAATCAGTATTGTTGTCATATCAATTCGTAGTATTACTATGACAAATTAATTTTTTAAAAATGTTTTTAATTCCTTATTTTAATTCCTACTATTTTTTAAAAATGTTCCTTTTTCAACAACTTATTTTATAACTTATGAATCTTTCAACTTATATATTTTTTCTAATGTGATTACAATGTTATTATATAATAAACTGCGAAATATTAATTGATTGATTCTAAATTTATTAAACAATTTTTATTATTATGCTCACAAGCATGATTCATCGAAAAATAATCAGTCTTGATGAGTATTTGGATGACTTTAACTTGTTTGGAAGTCAGGAAAAAATGAATGGCAAAATGATTAACATCAAACCTCCACATGATGCGTACTCCATGAGCTGATATCTTTCCATATCTCTTTAAGACTAGGAATTGCCCATTAAGTGCCTACATAGTTAGGTATGAACATCTGAATTATAGCAGCACTCTCGATTTGGATGGTGCCAAATTTAAGCTGTTGGCACCTTTTCACTTGAACTACTTGAACAATTAGGATGGTACTAGCATTAATACCTCTATATCTTGAAAGGAACGAGACATCATAGCGATGAGCATGTTGATCATGACAGTCATTGCCATTATCATATAGGCTCCAAGCAAAGCATGTCCAACCCATTTTGTAAAAGCCTGGTCTCTTCGACTACTGATTTCCTTTATTGGAATCACACCAAATAGAGACCATAGGAGAGACGTGTAGCTGGAGTCGATTCTGTAATAATAAATGGTAAAGCAGCACTTTGAATAGAATTAATTAATTATTTTAATTTATGAAAGTATTTAACCTTGATTTTAGTCGCGACAAAAGAATAAACATTAACCGTTTTCCTTTCCTTTACATTAAAATTTTTTTTCTAAGTAAATATAATGAATGTATAGATATTTTTTTAACTAAGCCAGTTAACTGTACATTAAGATAGCTGCAGAGGTTTGAGGGTTATTAACTATTCATTGATAGAAAGTTCAGAGGCACAAAAGGAATTTTATAGTAAAATATTGATTGGTTAGAAGTCAAGATAAACGTTAATATTGCTTTTAATTCAAATTGCACGATTTTAATATTTGTTATTTTAAAATAAAATAATAAATATTAACTTTTGAATTTTTCATGAAATTTTTTTTTATATGCATTCCTTTACGAAAGTGATATAAAATTCTTCAAAAACTGCAGTGCTTATGTTGTCTTATCAGACAACTGATTGTATTTTATTGACTGCAGAAAGGAAAGTTTTAAAATTTTTCTTTAATAGCTATGATTGGGAAAAACATAATTATTTGTACCAATTATTAAACAACACTTAATTAACTGTATATTTTTATATGAAACAGAAATCTGACGTTTATTTGTTACAATGAAATCATAAAATTCATAAGCTTTGAAAGTTATTTTAGTACATATGACGTCTCTTTTACTCGTTGGAGCTAGAATTACATTTTTAAGCTTATTTCAGTTTATTAAATTAATGCACCTCGAAGTCAAGTTAATAAATAATAAGATTATCCAAAATTCAGAAACATAAGTTCATTGCTTAGTTTGTGTGATAATAGTTTAACAAGGAATATTATTATATATAACTTGGATCTTATTTATGAAAAGAAAAACCGAATGATGGATCAAAATTAAATCTTTTGGATTACCTAATCTTTGACTGATTATTTTTGTTTTATATACATTTTTTTGATATTACTACGACTATGGTGTGGCATGGATCTTTTATATTTTGCGGCATTAAAATGGAAATGTTTAAAAAAAGAACTATTATATATTTATTGAAGAACAAATAGAACGAATAAATTAGGAAATTTATTATTTCATCGCAAATATTTTTTATGTACTATTTTTGTTTGCCAACATATAACCTGTGATAAATCATTTCAGTATAAGTGCTTCGGTTTTGCTATTTCAGCCAATACCCAGTTTACATACATTACATGGATAAAAGCTAAGCGAAATAAAAATGAATAAAACACTACACTTCGACGGCATTTCCAGAAAAACAACTTTTCCTCACTTTTCAATCAATGCACATTTTTTTTTTTTTTTTTTTTTTTGAGAAGACAGAAGATCAGCTTGTTTTCTTTTTCGAAGCGCTATAAAAAAGTGGCTTTGAATGCATTTAGAGTATCGCTTCTTCTCCGAGCGAACACTTTTTTTTAATGGATTATACACTTCGACTGTTTCCAGAAACGATTACAAACTTCTGTATTTTTTTTCTCTTTTTTGTGTTTCTCTTCCATTTGAAGTGAAATTAAAAAAAAAAAAAAAGCTGCGAACAAATACTGTTTTTCTTTCATATGTTAGAAAATTCTGTTGAATACTGCTTTAAGAAGAAGAAAGAAAGAAAGAAAGAAAGAAAAAAGATTACAGAAATTTGAATCAATATTTGCTGAAAACTTTTAGAAAGACGAGAAAGAAAAGTAAATAAAAAAAACACACACACTAAACAGAGTAAGTGCATCCATAGTTCATGCTTACAAATTTATAAAACAACAATTCAGATTTTAATGGTGTGGGATTTAACTGTAAAAATGCGACAAATAAATGACATATTTAATATAGAAATTGATATAATGATGTGGATTTAATAAGTATTTATGAAGTACTCTGATATTAATAAAATGAAATAATAATCTTTTTTAAAGTTTTGGTAAATATATGTTTTGTATTGTTTATGGTAATGATGTGTTTTATTTTAACTTTGGTAAAATTACGTACTTCTTTGATAGAGCTATTTTTTGCTTTAATGATATTTTTTCTTTAATTGGGAACCAAAGTAAAATCTATTAAAAGGAACCAATATTCTGTCATTTCTAAAAAAATGTTTCTTAAATTTTCAAAAACTTCTTTCCCGTGAAAATAATTCTGAGATTTTGAGTTCTGTGTAACTGAAATGGTGAAGATTATATCTTTGTTTGCGTCTGAAACAGGGGATGTACACCGGGTTATTCCTTTCCCAACACTCGTGATTTCCCAGTAAAAGATTTTTTTTGCAAGGTTGCTGTTTTTGAATTCTGTGTGGTCATCCCTAAAATTGCAGCTGCATGAGGACCTTTGATCCCTCCTTTCTGAGAAAAAACTTCTTCTCTCTCGGCTTTCTGTTTATATCGATGAGAAACAAGTAAGAGTGAAATTCCTTAACAGGGCTACAATTGTCTACCCAAAGCAATTAAAAATTAAAATACCCTAATCAGAATGAAAGAAATTGGCTTGAAAACAAAAGAAAGAACCAAATGAGAGAGGATAAAACAGCAAACTCGGAGAAGAAAGGCCCTAAAGACAGCATTTCGAGAGAGCTGAAGGCGAAGGCTTTGGAGCGTGACATATGGAAACAAAAGTTCTTGACCTTTACTATTTGAGCACGTGCCCACCACCTAACTGATTCGTCTTGCTGTGTGAATGGTCAGGGCACATGATATGTAGACCCAGTGGCAAGTCATGCGGACAGACGAAGGGAGAGCCCTCCTCCCCCTTTTACGAGAATGCTGGAATCATTTGGTGCAAACCAGAACGGTCAAATTCTGGATTGACCTCTCCCCAAGGCATGTCCATTGATTAGGGACTTGCTTTTCCATCGACACAACACACTGATGTGGCTGAACAGGCCGTTGACCCCCAGGCCATCACGTGTTATTCTTGATGATATATCTAGCAAATGACTACAGGAGAGGCTAAAACGGAAATTGCTGACCATGCACTGGAGAAAACGAGAAATCGCATAGCTGGTGTAAAAGCAGCACTTCGGGGGAAGTTGATTGATGATATGTGTCTGCCCCCATGATATATGAAATAACTACCGGCTTGCATGGCATTACTGTGACTCTCCTGTCTTTCATATACCTGAGAGGTTTTCCAGGAACCGACCTGATCCTTGATGCCACGCATATATTGATAATTTCCACATGATAATGTTACTCATATCTTGCCCGCATTGCTCGAGCTGTGAGGATTTAAGCTGATTGCAAATGCGACTAGAAATTTCCATGAATTCTTAGATCTCTTGTCTTTCCAGCTGAACCTAATCAAATAAATAAATAAAAATAAAGAAACTTGACTCATATATGCTCTAAATCCATTACTTTAGGGTTTTTAAAGAATTCTGATCGGGAAGTTAACACATTTTACTGCTTTATTTTTGCGCACTAAAGTCACATTTTTAGTAATCTATGAAGAAAATATTTTAACTTAATTTAAAAAAAAATGTATCTGTATAAATTTAACTTATTATTTTTTAAACAGTAACTGTTTTAAGTATGAAGTAAATTATATATATTTTTTATGTACGATATGCTTTAGTATTTGGTTAGTTATTTAAAATTTGGATAAATGTTACTATGTAATAATATTATAATATTTTGATTCAGAAGAATTTACTTCGTTATGGTAAGTTTAAATATTTTGAAAGAATATACATATTATGCTCTGTTTGCTGAAATATGCTAGTTAAATATTTTTTTTATCTGTACTGTAAATTATCCTTTAAATTGTAAATAAACAGTCTTAACAATGAGTTTGTTAGTATATCAGTTTGTACCTACTATAATAATCTTACAGTGTTATTTTGTTATTTCCAGGATTTATCCAGGGATGCGGTCTTGGTTATTATAAAATATTACAGGGAGTTAAACGGAGTAAATGCTTTAGATACACAACGCAATGATTTTTCCTATTATGGTATATTGAATGCTCGATTTGTGTAAGCGCTAATTAGATTTTAATTAATAATATATTATTGAGTTTTGGTAAAATTACTAGTTAATCAATTAAGTAATCAATACATAGCACGAGAGAAAATTTTGTACTGTCTTTTTTGTGTAAAGACACAGAAAATACAAAGCCGTCATTAAAAAATCTTCAAAACAGTTAGAAATTCCTGTTTACCTTTTTTTCATATTTTCTCTCTTCATTTGAATTTTTGTATTCAATTTTCATGACTCTAATTATAAAATTTAGGTTAATTCTAGTCTTAGGATGAAATAAAATAAAAAATGAACTACAAAGAATTTGCAGCATTCGCTTTCAAAAAGCATCCTTACAATTCAAATGTTGAGGTAATAAGTTATTTGATCAAAACATTCTATATATATATTGGTGTGACTTTCAGATGACATCATCAATGTGTCCAAGAAAATATGACACTCTATCTTTAACAGTGAAGTAAGTAGAATAATCAATTCGCAAAGAAGTTTGAGATCATGATTCCTTCCGCATGAGTTATTATATTATTCTTTGCGACTTCAATATGGATTTGCATTATGACTATTTGGTCATTTCTTAAAAAATTCATGTTTGAATAGATATGCTGTAAAAAATAAAAGATCACTTGTATATTACCATGGTCTTCATTTACCATGCAAAGTAATAAACATGCCAGAAAATAGGGTAAAGTAATTTCAGTTCTATCGAAATTTTCTGTGAAATAAATTTCAGTTATTTCCCATAGGAAACGTTTGATTACATAAAAATCACGGTTAGTGATGACATTAAATAAATAATCAGATCATCGAAGCAAGAAGTTGCCATTGTGATATAAAATAATTATGAATAAAGCTAGAGCACAAATAGAAATCATTGCAATTTTATTAGAATCATGAGATGACTCTTTGTATATCAATTCCATCATCAATTCATTAGGATTGTATTCAAAAGAAAAATACCTTGATCGAAGGGTACCTTAGGGTACCTTAACTAATTCTTCTGAATTAAATAATGATATAGGAAATTTCTTTGATTCAGTAGAATCAGAGAAATAAAAAGTACTGGATTCATGTTCTTCAGAAATGCTATCCACCGTATGAGAATCTCAAATTTAGTGCTAAATTTTCCGAGACTCTATCAAACAAAGCTTTAATAGAAGCATACATTTTTCATTAAGATTTGGAAATTTTTGGAATGCTTGTCTGTGTGTTATGCATCATTTCTGTTAAGTGAAAGAATCCTAAATCTTAATAAATGTTAATTGCAAGATATTGGTCAATATTATAATTGCTGATTTAAATAGAGCCAAAACCATAACGAGGGATATTTGTTCTTACAAGTCAATCTTTTAATCGGATTTACACTGATAAAATTTTTTAAGAATTTGCTTGTGAAATACATTTGTTGAGAATATTTTTCATACAATTTTGATACAGTTTTTGTCTCTTTAACGCTTTATTTAAAACTATTTGAAAAAACTTCAGGTGTTATTATGCATTTTAAGTCAGAAAAGTACTCAGAAAAATGAACAATCAGAAAACATAGTAGCCAGGCACTTATATACTTAAAATCTATTTATATGAATACAGGTTCAGAGTGTATTTATCCGTCGCTATTTTTTTCAAACACCACCTTTTATTTTTATATCTAATTAATCCTAAAATATATGCTGAATTAAATTTAAGAGAATTTCCTGATAGAAAAATGTTTGATTTCTGCGATTTTATTTTTAAATTTATTTAAATATTAAATATGAGTAAAATATTTCATATTGATTTATATTGTGTATATTGATTTTTTGAAGACAGTGTATTTTTTTTTTGCAATAAAGTCATTAAACATTATTATATTTCAATAATAGTGGAGAAAAATTTAGTGGAAGCTTAGAGAAGAATAGTTTTAGCCACTTATAGTCAACAATATTTCTCCTGCATAATTAGAACTTTGGTAATAGTTTCTTTCACCAGAATTTTAAGAGAGTAACCTTCTGACTTTAATTTCAAACTGTCAGTCACATGTCTTTTCATGTCATGAAATTTGACAACGAAAAAAAGACCATTTAGAAAGTTTTAACTATTAGGAAAAGACATCATTTGTCTCGTCGATATTTGCTAGTTTCAGACAAACCATAACTTTAATGAAATTCAACAGGAGGATGGTAGAATAATTCTTTTTTTCCAATTAAGAAATAAGTAAATTGCTTATATAAAAGTACTGTAACACAAATTGATAGTTTAATTTTTAAAGGCTTTCGAATAATAAGTGCAATAAGTGAGAGAAATAAATTTATTACAAAATTAAAATAAAATTCATAAGAAAAAATTAACAACAATAATTCAAAAATATTAAATTTATTAAAATACTCTGAAAAAATATATTTCAAGATAATTTAATATTTTATATCGATTTAAGTAGCAAAACAAATTGGATCCATGCCAGAAATTTGAAATGGATGTTATATTATTACATAAAATAAATTAGAAAAGTAATAGCATTAGGAATCCTAGCTTTAAAAATAATTAGTTTTTTACGAATTTTGCATAAATTTTCATTTTTACTATTACCCAAATATTACTATTACTATTTACTCAACTGTTCAAATGCCATCATCTATTGGGTGAGTTATCATTTATGGAAATGCTATTTAAAAAAAAAAATTGGTCTATTTATTGATGTTAGAATAAGAAAAAAAATTTCATACTTAAATAACATATACTATACAGAAAATAATCATCCCATTTCGTTCACCAGCAAGCAACACCTATGTAACGATGCTACATCAACCAGCCAAGCAACAGAACATTCCAAGCAAACATAAAATACACAAAGTACAGAAAGTGATTGGTTTGAAAATAATTGAAAAACAATTATGAAACATATTTCGAGATTATGAATTAAAATTTGAATTTTACTCAGAATGAAATCTTATATTTTGTTACAAAATTAAATATTTTCGAACAAATAAATGATATTTATATTGAATTTGACTCACCATGAAATCTTATATTTTGTTCCAAAATCAAATATTTTCGAACAAATCAATGCTATTCATATAATATAATTGTTATACTCATTTATCTTGCACACTTTCTGTACTTTATCTAGGAAACAACACAACAAACACAACACAAGTGCTAACATTCATCTCACAATACTAAAACTCTGAACGAAAACAACCAGACTATAATTCTTTTGTGCATGCATGTACCAACACCATCTTGCAATAACAGTAGGCAACATCGTCAAACACTGTAGCACACAAATCAAGGAAGGAATACAAGGCATAAAGAAGAAGCGACAAAGATACAGATTTGTTCTGATTTCAAAAGTCTAAAAGCAAATACACATTGATAATATTTAAAATTTCACTCACAGGCTCATTTGCCATCCTACCATGGGGCTAAAATAGACAAATATAGTGTCTTTGACAAAAGTCATTTTTTTCGAATTAAGATATAAAAAGTTAAAAAAGATAGTTAAACAAATTGTTGAATTTTTAAAAGGATATTTTATATTATCGTAGTTAAAATATCTTATTATACAATAAATTTTTATTGAAAAGATTCTCATTATATTGTTAATTCTCTAATAAATGCTCTATTAATATCTTTTCTCATTATATTTGGTGTAAAAAATGGATTCAACAAAAAGAAACAGTCGTAAGTCTGGACAGAAATCAAACGTGCCTTTCCTTCTAAAGAAGATTACAGAAAAAATCATTGCATACAAGAGATAAGCTACTTTACTCTATATGTTAAAATAGTTCAGAGCATGACTTGCTTAGCAATTTCATTCCCGATCTTTTTTTTTTGGGCTGGAAAAGAAAACCCACCTTTCTTTCTATTTTTGCAAAAGAATTTTTTTTCCTTAATAAAGGTCAAAATAAAGCAAACGAATAAAATATTAATTACTCTTCATAAATTTTGGTTTAAAATATTTCTAAAAGTTTGAAGAAATGCTCTATATCACGATAACTCTTTTAAATTAATTTTGCTTAGTAATCGTGGGAAATGGTACATATGTGTGGGATGTGAATACATTCATGATTCCGTTGGGCAAAAAATTCCAAAAAAATCTGAGGCAAAAAAAAAAAAAAGTCTGTTGTGCAGAACATTTGCCCCCCGATAAATGTTTAATTCTAGTCGAAAATTTGTACTGAACTTTGAAATTTATATTTGTAGACTTTTTCTTACTATTCTTCTCAGGTTTGAATTCTGCTCCAAACTTAGAGTTTTGACAAAATGGGACCTCATCAAGTCTTCGAAATGTTGTCTTCTAATATATATTCATCGACTGCCAATAAGGGATAATACAGATATCCAAGAAATAATTATTTTTAATCTCCTTTTAATTTATTTAATATCTTCCCATCCTTAGCTTCTATATTGTTTCATTTTTCGATGGAAGATAATAACTACAATAGTGTCACTGAACTATAAGTAATAAATAACTAAAGCTGAACAGCAGACAACTTCAGGAGAAGCAAAACCGCATAAAGTATAAACAAATGAGTTTCCTTGCAGTCGATGAATTAATTCGTCAACAATCGGAAATTACAATAGTGATTTCCTAAACTTGGACATTATCAATTTTGTCAAGAAATACATCAGAATTTGTAGGCAACTAATTAGCTGTCTGAGTATTCAGTTAAAATAAAAGCCAGCGAATTTATGTCATTTAGAAACTACTTTTTGCTAATTAAAACCAAATATCTTCATTGTCTCAAAATAATAGCCTCTATATCATATTTAATTTTTGTTTATGCAATGGTCCAAATTCATATTAAAATTTCTTTAAATCATTTTTTCATGTAGAAACACCAAGTTATAAATAAATGTTAAACTTTTCAAATTTAGTTATTTCTGAATGATATGAAATATTATTATTTCAAAGAAAAATAGTTGATGATCTATAAATAATTTAAATTTAGATCTCCTAAGTGTAAAAAACGTCTCAGACTATTCAAGGTATTTTCAGATGAAATCAATTGATACCAATATTTTCTCTCTTTTATAATAAATTTAAACATTTTTTGATGTGTGTTTTCATTACTTAAGTAAAGAATTTAATTTTTAGAACCGACTCCTCTTATTTACAAAGCAAAATTATATCATTTCAGATGTAAATAAATTTTATTTCTGCTTCCAGATAATAAATATAATCATTAACGGCTAATATTCTGTTGAAGGTATTTAGATACTTAAACCAGAAATTGTTTTTCTTAGTATTATTAATTTTAGTGATTGAAGAAACATTGTTGGGACGAAAATGAACACCGTATTACTGAACAGTTTATATCCTAAAAAAATGAAAGAAACTTTAGTTATAATCATGACTAAAACACTTCTTTACGTAAAAATCAAATTCTTTTAATTGTAGTATTTTAGAGGTTTAAGAATAGAAATCCGATTTAAACCATCACTAACAAATTCTTTAAATATTCTATTTAATGAACAAGTATAAAAATCAATTTTCAGAGCGTGGCGATTTATTAGAAGGGATCAAGATCTTACTGTAGACTATGCAGTTAGAATTAAGTAATGCATGTATAAACATTTTTATTATAATTTTTGAAAATAAAAATAAAAATAAGAATATCAGATTTTAGTTTCACTTATTTTATAGAATTTCTTCATACTTATTTTAGCTTACAAGAACAACATATGATGGAAAATGATCGAATTAACCGATGTAAGTGCGATGGTCGCGACAACTGAGTAAAGAAAAGTATTAAAGTAATTATAGTAACGAAATATAATTTTTTTTTAAACTTTTCGAAATTTTAAGACAATTCTTAAATTCCACCTCCTTTTTTATATCTCAAGTTCAGCTGAATTCAATTATTTATAATTTATACTTGGAGAAGATGTACAGACTTTCCTAAAAGAAGGAAAGCAAATGATTAATATCGGAAAATTTGAAGATGACATGAAAATAGAAGGGAACATATCCCCTTATGCAAACATTATTTAGATGTATTGAAAGAAGGCACTAAGTCAAATGAGATATTTTTCTTGCTCTTAATATTTATATGTTGCAAGTAATAAGACGTGCAAGGCAATTTTCTGAGGCATTCAACCACGATTATTTGAGAAATGTTGTTTTACAAAATTCTTCTGTAAATCCCCTAAGAATGGGTACAATATCTGTAATCGTTTGTTCCAGATATATGACAATTTCTTTCTATTATATCCATTTTTTACACCATTTTATTGCAAAAAAACCTAAGAAAAATTGTTCAAAAATTCATACTGAATGTTATTTTACAGCAGTTGCAATTTGATTACATATAATAAGATTCAAAAACTACAATTTCATTTCTGCATTCATATAATTTGATATAAATTTTAAATAATTAAATTATAAATGTTCTCATAGAATCAGAAAGGAAATGAATCAAAAGATATCATTTTTATACTTTGTAATAGCAAAA
This sequence comes from Argiope bruennichi, assembly GCF_947563725.1. Lineage (NCBI taxonomy): Eukaryota > Metazoa > Arthropoda > Arachnida > Araneae > Araneidae > Argiope > Argiope bruennichi. Next base: position 17,865,001 of record NC_079163.1, read on the forward strand.
TACCAAGAAAAATTAAAAAAATCTCTTTTAATGGTATGTACACTTTAATAAAAAAAGAGAGCGAATATTTTTTGTTGTAAATAACTTCTTAACATATACATTATTGTTTTAAGAAAACTTGTTTCTAGATTCTCTTCCGATTAATTTAAGTGACTCTGAAGCTTATAATTGAATTCGATTTTTATGAACTGTTTTATGCTTGTGCTTATGGTCTACAGTTTCTTTAACATCAGTATAGAAACAATAAATTTTTTTGTAATGGTAGTTTAGAGCGAAAGTTTAACCTGTAACTGCTAGAGTAAAACAATTAAATTGTGCTGTGCGGTATTTTAGACAGCGCTCTAACTTCGAAACAAACTGAAACTATAGTTTAAACAAACCAGTCAAAAAATTGACTAATTGGAGTTGAACGATCAATTTATTTGATATTTCATTAATTAAACCATTTTTCTACCTTAAGCTCTTCTAAATTAAGTAATGTTTTATTGAAAAACTTCGATAAACTGATAATGTAATGTAAATTTTATAGCTTTTGTAGATGTCAAAGTTGCGGTTAATAGTTAAAAAATTTAATTTTGTTAAGTCAGTGGTAATCGTAATTTTTTAATATGATAAAAAAAACATTACTATGGAAGGACGTATTTAACTGCACTGATTAAATTACCTAGAAACTTCCTAGAAATTTCATAAAAGTTTATTACAACTTTTCTGGATAAGAATTCAGAATGCTTTTATCTTGATTTAATTTAACTTCCGATGAAGTATCACCTATATTACATAGAAATTTAACAAAAGTTTGTTATAACAGTTTTAGGAAGCTATTGTTCAATATGTCATGTACATTAACCCGTTTATTAATGATCACTTCTGAGTGAAGTAGATCAGATGCTCAGTGACAGGAAAGCAAAGGAATGCACTTGTGAGCAAAAATGAATTGCAGTGCGGTTTTGACGACAAATTGAGGCAAAGCATATATTTTTATGGGTGAATGAGGGTATCTAATCTATTTCACAAACATTTATCTACATTGAAATGCAAACATGTAACAAAACAACATTTTCTTTTGAAATATATTTTAAATTATTTAACATTAAACGGATTATAATGTTAATTTCCCCAAGTAATTGTTACAAACATTACGCGTTTAATAAATAAAAAAATTATCATGAAAATTTTTTTGTCTTTTGCAGTTTTTTTTTTTTTTTGCACTAGATTGTTTTAAGCTTTGAAGTTAGATACTTGTGATGCAGATATGTCACAAATGACATATTATAGCTGAAAAATTGTTACTAGTAAATGGATTTCAGTTAACTAGCCTAATCATTTCTGAGTATTGAACACAAAAGAGTTCCCATTTAAAATTATTGTTGCATTTCAGAAATTTTTATTTTTTTAATATGAAGTTTTTTAATTAGCATACTAAAAATAAACTTTTCCGTATATTAATAATATAGATAGCCATAGTAATTTAGGTGAATTATTTTTAAAATTTTCGAGATAACTCAAAGATACTCCGAAAGACTGCAACAATTAATGTATATTTTTATTTAAACCTTCAAATGATACAAGATTTTAAATATAATTAATAAAGAGGCATTGAGGAAGCAAATATTTATGCTTTCAGCATAAATGGAATCTTTCTCGCAATTTTTCCTTTACAAAGAATCGAAACAAAAAATAATAATACTAATGACTCTTGGGGAAATTGTTGAGATTAGAAATTCAATTAATAACTAGAATTTTAATGAATGTAGATTTATAAATTTTAATTATGAAAATAATGAGCTGCCTTTGTTTTATTTTTGCATAAATTAATTAGAAATCAGAAGATAAAAGATGTTAGGTACAATGGATACATTTTTTTAAAATAAATTCTTTTTTAATTCATGTTGAATATTGAGATCGGTTGCACTCAATCATTGGTAATTTTTAGGATTAGCGGTATGTTATTATCTTAATTTTAAAGTATATGCCTATTAGAATTATACCATTAAAAACTGTTCTGAGGAGCTTCCTAGCAAAGAAAAAGTATTTTGTAATTTTTAGAAAGCTTTTGATAAGATACAAAAATAGATTGAACATCTATCATGTTTCCTCATTCATTTCTAATTATGTCGTTTCATGTATAACTATAATGAACAGTTTTTTAAATCAAAATTGTTTATTTTACATATGAGCAGAGCATCATATGAGTAATCCGTTTTTTGTTTATTTGAAGTAATGGAATGTGCTCCAGAGCCATTGAAATACGATTTACTAATTTATATTGCTGTAAAATCTTTTTTTTTTTAAATTGAGTCAATCCATTTAACTTATTTTTAATGAACGTTTTCACTATTGTAGCAATTGATTTTCCTCTAAATATACCAAAAATCTAATTATTGCACATTAATTTTGTCAAAAAGCGTACTTACGTCATGAATGGTTCACTGTTCTGATAACAGCTCCCTGACAGCGAAGTGGCGTTCTCTCCTTTGATTTGACAGCCCTCCTCCAGGTAGTCTGCATACCAGTAGAGTTGATTCAAACCACAGGCAAATGATGTCAGAATCAGGAAGAAAATAAAAAGGAATTTGGCTATATCTACTATCATGCAACCCAGTGAGATTTGTAATGGTCCCAGGTGAGGATTCGTTTGGAATAGGTAAATGATTCGGGCAAAGCTAAATACATTTGCCACTGCAAATACTCCTTCAGCTATTAAGGTGGGATCGTTGTCTGGCCAATGGTGTCTCTCCATGACTCTGCTGCCGTATAGATCACTGTGGATTTGGAAAAAGGCAACAGCTTTCAGCGAGAAAGTTGCAAGATAAAATGATAACATGATAAAGTCTAACCAGTTCCACCATTGCCGAACATACGCTTTGAGACCTTCTTCCCATAGTTGTTTGCATTCTGCCCAAACCATTCCTAAGAATGAAATAAGAACAATAGAACGAAAAGTGAGTTAAACACTGAAGTTAATTAATCATCAATTCATAATTTTTTATAATGGTGTATTATATAGAACTAAAATGAAAAAGGGATTTTATGTGATTGTATAGGTCTTAAAATATTTAATACATTTTTATTAATTGGAAACATTTGGTTTTTAAAGGACTTATACAATCTTGAAATATGTGATATTTGAAGAATGTGTTTGCTGAAATATGTGATATTTCAAGAATGTCTTTGTTGAAATATGTGATATTTCAAGAATGTGTTGGCTGAAATATGTGATATTTCAAAAATGTGTTTGCTGAAATATGTGATATTTCAAAAATGTGTTTGTTGAAATAAGTGATATTTCAAAAATGTGTTTGTTGAAATATGTAATAATACAAAAATATTTTTTGATTCTACCCATAATCAATCATCACTCATCATTGTCATTTAACTAAGTAATATTTTAAAATTGTCATGTTTTCAGGGGATTAACAATACTATAAGAGCTGTCTTTATCCTTCAACAGAAGAATAGTGAGTTTGAAACTTGAATCCATATAAAGTCCGTCCGTTATTAGGATTATCGTTTAACCTCGTGATGCCTGAAATTTGTCCAGGTTGATGTTGAGTAGATATGACGAATGTTATTTTACTAGGTCAGATGTTTTACTATCCGTAGCTCAGAGTGGTACCAATTTATATGGAAGAAGTGAATATGCCTGTGTACCACAGAACTACACTTGTCTCATTCAGTGCTGTAAGACCAGTTCCTTTCAACTCGTGCAAGAAATTTATTGAATTCCAAAACTGGGACTATGATCTTGACTAGCGTTAAGGCACAATGGCATTCCTTTCGTTGTAGATAAGTGCACAACAAGTACATTTTAATAGGTTGATTATCCAGTTGGCTGTTTAATTACGAGTAAATTAGACATTGGAACGCATCAATTATTCCTTTCGTCCTTGAAATTATTCGCTTCCAAAGTTAAGTGGTATTATTAAGGGACATATTAAAAACGTTCTCAACATCCAAATATATACTATGTCTCTGACCAACGTGTACATATATTTGCATATTTAAATTTAAATCTTCGCTGTAAAGTTCAGCTTAATCAGAGAGGGATATTAAATTCCTAGAGATACGTTTTAGCGATTAATTAGTCTGTTATTTGATTATGGCGTCCACAAATTAAACAATTAATTAATTAATTACAGGTAGCTTTGGGAATTAAAATAGAGGATAAAATTTTATTAACTGCATCGAATTAAACTCGCTTTCAAGTTTAAATGTATTAGCATAACAAATGTATTGATATACAAAGACAAAAAATTTAATGAAACGGTATTGAGTAAGTTGTGAAAACTACTAAAACTATGAATTAACGCCATTTTATAAAATACTAGCATTTCAGGAAACGATAATAATTATCAGTCAACAATGACTTATTTAAGAATATTCTCATCATTGATGACTATTGTTCAAAAAGTGTTTCAAAGTTGTATAATTACTCTTGCAGCTTTCAAGCCTATAAATTTTGTTTCTCAAGTTTTAATTCTCAAATTTATTTTGAAGTTTTGGGAACACCACTTCCGCTGGTTTTTGTATCAAGCTTTGATATTGAGCAAGATCGGTATTGAGCTACAAGACAGATTAGATGGAAGACATTAGCCTTCTTCCAATCGATTTACAAGCCAGTTTTTTCCTAATCTGATTAAAATAGTCATTGTGGGTCAAGTGTTTATGAATTTCTTCAGGCTGACTTCTCATTTAGAAACTACGTTAATGGTATTGAAGTCAGTCAAAACTCAACAGTAGTGAAATAAGCAGATCACCAGTTGAAATTAATTTCAATTTTATATGTTTCCACAACTCACCTATATGAATAATTTACCATATTTATACATGCACAGCAGATGCCAATTATGGGAAATATTACCATTTTCTATTACTTATGAATTTCGACATTATGCGTGTCTATTAAGGGGGGCTTATGATGACAGTGTAGTAAAAGCTTATAAGCCAGTTAACAGCTACGCTACCCGAGCAATTGCTTTTGTATCGTGGTCATGTTACTGGGCTGCGAACCGCAAGGATCCAGGTTCTATTCTCGCTCATAACAATCTTCCACAACAGAATTATCCGTGGCGTCCCGATCATTCACTTTTTCCGAATTCTCAATTGACAGGGTTCTTTCGATTATATTTATCAGACTATTTCTTTTTAATTATCCTTTGGTTACTTGAAAGGAAAATACGCGGTTTATTCTGAAGAAATTATAAAATGTTGCTTACCTGTGACCCAGAAAAAAATGAGCCACTCAACTAATGAAGGAGGTGGACCTCGAATGTTCTGCCTCGACCGTTCACTTCCTTCGGTTCGTGTAGAAGCTAAGACCAGTAGAAGAAGAAAACACCCGAAAGACGCACTGCAGAAGAATAAAGAATCTTTGCAGCTCATGAATGCAAGTGAATGAAAGTGACATCAGAGGATTGAAGACAATAATTTGTAAAGCAACACGGTTGGGATAATGTTAAGAGGATAACATTGTAAGATCTGAGATAGGCGAGTCTCTTCTTCCTTATTATTTATTCAATACAGATGCAAATCAATATTTATTTAGTCACTGGCGCGAAAGAATTAGTTGCGCAATCTTTAGTTTAATAAAGTTTATTTTACCTGCGTATTATGAGTACTCGATAAACTGCCTTTTTAGATTAATAATCTTTTTTTACTATTTTGGTTAATTACGAAACGTTTCGGAAACAACTCATCCTTACAGGGATGGCTCTTCACCAAACAGATGCATCGTGCATGAATTGCGACTCATCAATACAGAATTTCACACTAATTTCAAGTTTAATTTTTATATCAAAATTTGCTTTTGCATATAGATCTGTTTGCAGTGGCATCTTATACATTGAAATGAAGAGTGTTTAAAATATAAACTGTTAAATAACTCTTTTTTGATACTTCTATTGCTTTCACTGGCCAGCAATCAAGAATAAAGTAATTCAAAAGGGTTCTGACAGATATAACATAGTTAATTAACTATGTCAATTGAGTTGGTAAATCAATTTCTGTATCTCAACAAACCTGTTCTTTAAGCCATTTCTATCGACACCAGTTTTGTAAAGATGCAACAATAAATAACAAAGTTACAGAGCTGTTCTCTCTCTCTCTCTCTCTCTCTATATATATATATATATATATATATATATTGACGATTGTACAACAAATATTCAAGAATATATATAATATGCGGTACATATTAATATACGAGAATATACAGGCGATGAAGTCACATGAATGTCTTACAAAGTGTTACCACCAACTAGGCCTAGAAGACATTAAGGAGTTCTTTCTCTCTATTACTCCAATTACAGACACAGCAGAAGTAGGAGACACGATGAACAACATTGCAGAAATGATAGACATTTATTTACAGTATGGGGCATTAAATGGAGACAATCAGCAATGGTGCGTTTGCCTTGTATCGTGAAAGATTTCTTAACATACTTTTGTCCTATCATGTATTGAAAGCGTTGTGAACCTGAGTTTTTTGTAATCAACCTTTATAACAAAATCTTATTAACAATCAGGTTAAAAATATAAATATCAAGTAACCTTCAGCACAAACGTGTAACCATTTCAAAATGGAGCTGTTGTATGTTTGGAAATCCTCTCTGATATAGATATATCGTTACTCCCAATTTCTTAGATGTTCCGTGCACTAAATACATTTATAGCATCTCAGCATTGCTGTATAACTCCATTCTAATTTCGTTATAGATTTTGGAAGAAACAGTGATATTTTGTCATAAAAATTCTAAAAGTTTACATATAAAAATGAGTACCAATATTGGGAATGCTGGAAGTCAAAAGAATATAATTTGGAAATTTAATTTCCATTTATTTTACCTCGGCAGGATATAATTTGTATATGGGGAGTAGCAACATTCGTGTCTGTTTACATTACGACACATGAACAAAGTGAGTGAAATTTTCCATTTGGTGATTTTATCAAGAGATTGTTTTAGGAATTTCTTTGACAAGTGTCGATTTAGGAAAGAGAATTATAGATATCTTTAAAAAATGTTTTGGGCGTTAGGTCGTGAGTGTGGGAATCACACACTGACTACTCCGACCAGCCCTAAGACACACGAATAAAATTCGTAAATGTGGGAAGCCAAAACTCATCACCAACAGGAGTATCTTAAAAAAATGTTGTGTGTGTGTGGGGGGGGGAGTAAAAACTTAACTTTTTAGAGGGAATAGAAATAATTAAATAAAAAGTGGGATTTGGATAAAGAAGTAAGAGAAGATTTTTAGATAGTCCTGTAGAATAAAATAACATTGACTTATTTAAGATAAAAAATAGGAAATTAATTAGGATTGAAATTATATTAAGAAATATCATTACAAACACAAACACATACACATATATAAATATACATCTTATTTCATACTTTTTATTAATATACACATGTAAAAAGCATCAAAATATATTATTTAAGAAGTTTGAAATTGGAATTTTTATAGCATGCCCTTTCAATAAATTTAAGATCAGATTCATAGCTGATTGCAATAAAGTGTGATATATGAAATTTGATTATAAAAGTGATAACCTGTGATAGATGAATTTCATGAAAGGCGATCGAACAAGTTTTCCCATTTTGGACCTTGGGCAAAACAAGTAGTACAAAGAAATGGCTGGGATGCATGCGATCAGTCCGCAACATAATAAAATCTTCATAAATCCGTTTCGTCTTCGCCACACTGGGAAGCCTTCGTACCAGATGGAAGTCAATAACTGCTGGCAGTTAGGATGAGCCACAAACTGAAAAACAAACAACAAAATATTTTTCAAATATAAAGTTAAATGATTTTTGTCTGTTGTTATTTTGTTTTACATTTTCTTGCATAGTCTTATTATGAAGTAAAAAATCGACATTGCATATTTTAAGAAGGGAAGATAATTAAAATATTGGGAAGAGGTATTTTGATACTTGATGCCAAAACTTACATATTCTATGATAAAAATGACAGTTAACGAAGACGATCCAAACTCCCGTGATTTTCAACAAGCACATCATACGAATTTAATTTTATAATCCAAAAAGTATTTTATAGGAACGTGATGTCACATCATACATAAGGCTATATTGAGTTAAATATTATGTAAAAAGTGCAGTTACATCCGTTATGTAGCTAGTTCTCATGTGAATATTCACATATGCTTGTATATTTTAGAAGAAATAATAGGCCTGGTTTGTAGGTAGTTGGACTCGCGTCGCTTGGGTAATGAGATTGAGCCCGGCCGGCCGAAGACTCTCCGTGTATAAGGTGGTTGATGCAGGTATAAATCTGCCGTGGTAACAATGTCCTCCAAATCGAGACAATACCACTAATGGTACTGGTTCAGAGGTGATTCTGGTCTAAAGTACGCTGTTCTGATTCAGGTCTAAATTACGATCTGTGGGTGAGTGAATGAAATGTATAAAGGAAGTCCGCCCCGTAAAAAAAGGTTGTGACGCATGAGCAGCTAAATCGTACTCCTGGCCCTAGAGGGCGCTACTGAAACAAGAGACATTAAAAAATATCTGATTAAAATCGCTTTCTTTGTCAGCGGGCTTGTCTATGACACGTGCCATAAGAAACAAACAGCAAAAGAATTAATTTTTGTAATCAATTAACTCTTTTTATTTACCTTAATGTAGGATTTAAAACAAGAAAGGACATGAAAGATTTATTTCAAGGGAATGTAATTTACTCTCTTAGCTAATTTATTACGGAAAACAAAAGCGAAATTCTTCCAAGAGATTTAAAACTCAAGGTCATTCATTGAGATTTCCTTAATAAATTTCTATCTCGCCACTTCATTTCACATCGTATTTATATGATGACATGTATAGTTTTATTTAGTCCATAATTAAACTCTGCTTATTTCTCACAGCTTGCAACAAAGACTGCTTAAATGTATCCTACATAAACGAAGCTGCAGTCAAAGCTTTTGTATTCTAGACAGAGCTTTACAATTCTGTTGCATTATACGCCAATTCAGCTATAAAATTCTGAAAATAATTGATATAATGATAAATGATGATATAATATTTTCTTCTTGTCGGCATCTTTGTACCGTAAAGAAATTTCCATGACTTAATAATAGTATATTTATAATATTTGAGGACACAAAAGTATATTTTTTTAATTGTTTTAAAAAATCTGATGTAATAGTAGAAATGACAGGTGATTAGAAATACAGACGAGAAGTATGCGTTACCCTTTCCATGCAACAAAATTATTTTTATTGGGTTTAAATTCATTTATTTCCTATTTAGAGCCAACGAAAAACAATACACAATTTTTAAAAATAAAATTGCAATTTCTTTCGTATATTTTAAGAATTCTAAATATTTTTTTGACAGTTCTATTAATTTTGAATGCGATTGCTTCTTAGATCATTGGTATAGAATCTTCGTTTCGTCGTAAGATAAGGTTTAACTGCAACAATATTAGAAAGAAAAGTGGAGTAATCTTCGTATAATTATAGTTCTTTATATCCTATTTCTACAGAATTAGGAAAATTGACCTATCTAGCCCTTGTGCCAGAACAAGGCAATGAGATAACAAGCTAACTTACAAGACATAATACATAGCTTGTTACACATAGACAAGCTAACTTACAAGAACTCTATTTACACTATAAAATTAAAGTTAAAAAATCAACAGATTCACATGGATCGCATCGTGCAGTTAAGACTGCTTTGTAATATTTTTTTTTTATTTGTTAAGTGCAATATATTGATATTGATATATTCGTGTATTCTAAAATCTTATATTCGGAGTTGTCAACTGCTTAGTACTCGTATTTATACGAAAAGTGCCAGTACGGACATTATAATTTTGAACCATGGTCAGAAAGCAAGAGCGATAGGTGAGCCATTTGCAACACTCTGAACTTCCACACGACACCAGAGGAAATATATTTGGCCCTAATTAATTAATATAGCTGAGTGGTTTTTATACAATGAGTCTTGAATAATCCAGCCTTTAATCCTGAAACCAAGACTTTCCACCAGGCCAATGAGAACATAAATTTGAAGCTCTTTTTAACAGTATCCCAATTATTTGCAAAATAAGTTCTTCTGATATGCATCTGATCAAAACAGCAATGCACCAAAGAATTAATTCAAATAATTGGAACTAAGAACAATTACGTAAAAACTTAAAGCAGATTCCATCCGCTATTAAATTCGATCATGAAATGAGTAATGGATATATTGAATTGTATATTAATATATTCATTACAGTATTTAAATTGTTTCTTCTACAGGAATAATCTTTTCTGCATAAAATGGTTTCTGTATAGGGTACCTGATAAATTTCAGAAACATTGATAAATTTCATTATGACTTATTATCAATAAAACTTTTCTTCAAAATGAAACACATATATGCTGCATTAAAGGGCTTTGTAACTTATTAACTGATAACTGATAAGATATTTCATTCTACTCCAAGAGAAAATGAAATAGACAGGCTTCAGACTTCATTGCATTCACGGTAATTACTTGACTCTCTCTATTAAGGCGATGGATATAGCTTCTATTACATTTTACTATTTTTCCCTTTTTATAGTTTTCTTGCTACAGAATAGAGGTTCTTTGACCCTGTATTTGGGTGATACGCACAATGAATCTGTCTGGTGGATTTGTACACATATTGTACGTTTATTGGAATTTAATACTTTTTCAGATAAATTTGGCAAACTGTCAAATGAGTAATAGAAAATGTTTTTTTTTTCTTTTTGCACTAAAAGATTATGGATGAGTCATGACTTTTTATATGGAAAATTATTTTCATTCAACAAAATTAGTTTGCAGTCTGTAACATTTCACGATACACTATACTCCTTTTATTCTTTGATTTTGATTCTGTTTAGTTTTCAATCAATAAAATTTCACCATGCACTCTAGTCCTTTTATATTTTGATTCTGTTTAGTTTTCAATCTATAAAATTTCACAATATACCATATTTCTTTTATTCTTTAATTTTGATTCTGTTCTTCATGAGATAAATTTTACTGGGCTTTAAACGACAAAAATTTAATTTTTCATATGTTTCCTTCTGTTGTTCGAGAATTTTATTGAAAAGTTTCATAAATATGGTTTTACAAATTTCGCATTTATTTGATAATTTATCACCTTGTAAATTGTTTCTTTCCTTCCACGCTTAAAACTTCCTCATTTGGTGATCGCTTTTTAAAACTTTTAATGAAATAAAAGAATTCGCGGATAATCTTTACGAGGGTACACGAAAACGAACTAATAAAGTTTCGAGAACTAAGAAAGGGAGCTTAAATTAATATATTGCAATTTAAGAAGGTTATTTGAAAAGATGAACATTCGTTTTTCATGGAATCATTACCTATACTTTTGATCACAATATTTACAACTGCCCCTAAGATATTATTTGGAAGTTTGGAATGTACAATCATTTGAATTATCATTGTCATTTGTCAAATTATTGTTATGTGCAATCATTTGAATTATCATTGTCATTTGTCAAATTATTGTTATGTGCAATCATTTGAATTATCATTGTCATTTGTCAAATTATTGTTATGTGCAATCATTTGAATTATCATTGTCATTTGTCAAATTATTGTTATGTGCAATCATTTGAATTATCATTGTCATTTGTCAAATTATTGTTATGTGCAATCATTTGAATTATCATTGTCATTTGTCAAATTATTGTTATGTGCAATCATTTGAATTATCATTGTCATTTGTCAAATTATTGTTATGTGCAATCATTTGAATTATCATTGTCATGTGTAATCATTTGAATTATCATTGTCATTTGTCAAATTATTGTCATGTGTAATCATTTGAATTATCATTGTCATTTGTCAAATTATTGTTATGTGCAATCATTTGAATTATCATTGTTATTTGATAATGATTTACAATTATGTCGGTCGCAAATTTGTCCTCGTGTTATTTTAAAACAAGAACTTAATATAACAAAATTTATTACAATTTGAACTTGTAAAATATAACAGCAATTAATCTTGTTTATTGTACACTTATAGTAATTTCTTTTTTTTACAAGCAAATAATGTGTGTTTATTTTCAAAGTAAATAAATTTTCACAATTCATTTCCTTCCAGGAACTTCGACAGATATTCGAATAATGATTTTTAAAATTTCCCAGTTACATTATTGAGATGGAAAAAGAAACAATGCAAAAATGCGGACCTGGATTCAATTTATATATTCCCAACAACTACAGATAACTTTGAGAACTAACTTGAAATCACTATTTCTAAGAGAGTGGAATCTCCAGTGCTCATTAATTCTAAGCAAATTTATTAAGATTAACAGAAAATTACAGTTGTTAACTCTAAATAAGATGTAATTAACTGTTTATGAACTTAAATAAACATAATTCTTAATGTGTGAATAGCTAAGTTGTAGCTACAAATCAAGCAATTCATTTTTATTCGTATATTAAACTTTTCAAAAAGTTTTGGTTAATTTAGAAATTTTGAAAGTTGAACAGTTCCTGACAGCGAACAATCTTAATTGGTGTATTAGTAAATAATAATACTTAGAAATTTTGAATTCATTAAAGGTACATATAATCCATCATAAAACAATGATATTTTATTTGGATTAAAAATGAACTGTTCAAATAATGGTCATCATTCATTTTTAGAATATAATTATAATCGAAATCGCTTCTTTTAGTTTGTAACAGTTTTATGCCATACTCTGCCATTTTCTCCAACAAATTTACACGCTGAAACGAAATTATGTACATTGTTGCTCTTAATTTTCAGCTTAATAAGCAACATCAAGCTCATATGAATTGACAAATGTAAAGTTAAGGAGCAATTAAAGCATTTTAAGGGAAATTAAAACAGCTAAATATTACTGACATTCATTAAAACGTGATTAAATTTGAATTAGACTGAAATTTAAAGCTGAATTAATTCTAATATGCTATTTAGCAGACCCATCATAATTGCTATTCGTTATAACTCATTCATGTGACAAATTATTGTTTAAAGAAAACTCAATTGTACATGAATTACCGTAAACGAATCTAAATATTTATTACGGTGTTCATTACTTAAATTTATTTAGCAGAACGAATTATTTATAACGATTATTTAATGTTTAATTCAAACTATAGTGCAAATACACATAATTTTGCTTCAAATTTATTTCAATTATTTAATGAGGATCAAATTTATATTAATTCATATTTAATAGCTGTATAATTTGAATTTACATCAATGGTTGATAAATGTAAAAAATAATAACAAATAATTCTACATCATGAATATTCCTTCTTGCAATCAAAAATCATAAAACCTATCAGCTAAAGTTACAAAATCTGATTAGCGTTATCATATTTTATTGTAGTTGCTAAAATATACAAACAAAATTTAAAATAGTCTTCCCTTTTTAGATAAATTTTAAATAATGGTAAATATAGACGAATTAAGGATATACTTTAGTATAATACAATAAAAAACCTGATAAAAAGTTTTGTTTATGTTGTAATTGATAATTTATCTTGAAACAGTGTAATAGGTTCAGTTCAGGAAAGGTAATTGGGAACGGCGACTACAGTATACACCTGTATACTGTATCCTTATTAAGCTGGGAAGCATGTGTCTTAATTAAGGCACTCTAGAGGAAGAAAAAAAACATTTTGCCGCTTTTTTTCAGTGTTATTTTCTAATGTTTATTTATTTTAATTGAAAAGAAGCGAAACCCAAACTTTTCTTAGTGTTATTTTTCATTCCCTACATCGATTCTTTGCAAGGTAGGATTCAATTTCCATTTCTTAGAATTTTTCTTAAGAAACAGGATAGAATTTTCGATTATCCCTGATAGTTTCCATCGAGGCGTAATTAGAAACAGGCTTTCATAGTAATAAAAATGTATTTTTCATGCATTTGGAATAATTTGTTGTATAATGGATAGCGATATTAAACCTAGAAACTAAATAGCGTCCCGTTCCAACTATATTTTTTATGTCAAATCAACAATTGACAGTTTAAAAGAATCCCCCATGTGATCTACATAATATTAACTTTCACAAATGGAAGTTGGCTATTAATTACTATTTCATGTTGTTTGACGTAGTAAAAAAACAAGAAAGAAACAAAAAAGAAGTAAACAAGAAATCCAACATCGGCAAAGAAAAAAAAAGTAATATTAAGGCAGGAATCTCAAGATGATTTCTATCCTTTTAGATGAGGAATGGAGGTTGTGAAAATGAAGGATGAATGAAATAAAGGAAGAATGAATGTGGAAATGAATCATCCATGGTTGAATTTTCATCAGATATGCATATTTAAATAGATTATGTTGAAAGCATCCGAAAAAAGATCTGTTATTCGCAAGTTCGAGGGATTGATGGAGTTGTCTGTGAGCAACTAAATGTGACAGCTTTGAGACGAACCAATTTGAATAAATCAAAAGCTATTTTGGCGATTAGTGATATTTTGCGATTTCCGAGTGCCATATAAAAATTATTTTCCCATACCCTGTCGCTTCAGTAGGTTCTTCCTAATACTAAATTGCTTTCTAATACTAAATTGAAAAGTTAATTCTTAATAAATTAAAATGTATTTCTAAATTTTATATTTCCTTTCCATGTTTCCTAAAAATCAGACATTTCATTTTTAAAAAATAAAGATTCATTTCTTTTTTTCCCCTGAAAAAATTGGAATAGAATTATTATGCATTATTCCAAACTCAAGGTATTAGATAGTTATGGTAGTTTATATGCGATAATACATTAAATAAAAAATATTTTAATTGAAAAACAGTAAAAAAAGCAGTGGTTTGTCGCAACGAGTAGTAAACTAAATTTTGAGGCAATAAGTAGCAGTTTTTTTTTATCATTTCAAATACATTCTCTTTAAATCAGTTCGTTATAAGAAGTCAAAGTCATGTCAAGGAAAGCCAAAATTGGAGTTCCCAATTACCCAATAGTTTCTGGGGTAATTATAACTGTCACTGTAAATGGGACTGGTTAATTAATAAATAAATTTAAAAAAATTATTGTTTATATAACTGTCGTTGTAAATGAAACTGGTAAATTAATAAATAAATTTGGAAAAAAAATATTGTTTAATGCGCTCTCTAGAACAGGAATATATACTCATATAAATTGTAGGTCTATTTTTCAACTCATACTAATATTTCATACCGAAGAAAATTACAATAAATGGAAACTTCGTTCCCAATTACTCTAACTGATCCTATGTTACGTAATTAAGATGATGTAAATCTACATTTTTAGCTCTAAGGAGCTCAAAAATGGGCTTTTGGCTGCTCGTTTAAAAAGTGACTAAGGTAATCATATTTTGCTTTTTATTGCTAAAACATATTTTGGTTCACTTTTCACTTGATGCATGTTTACAATGCACGAAATAACATTCAATAACACAAACATAGAAAAAGATTACTATGTGAATACTTTTAGGCTTTATGTTCGGAAAATTCATAGCTAAGTGGATGCGCGGGAAATCACTGTGTGTATATAACACAAGCATTCTAAAATAGGTGGAAAAGAAGAAAGAGAACGGAGAGAACTTTTAGATTTAATTAAGAAATTATCTTCATTTCATTAAAACTTCGAATTTCATCTAAATATAATCCTAACTAGTTTCAAAGAGCAATGTTAATCTATCTGAATTCAGAAATGAAAGCATTATATAGTATATAGATCATGTGGAGCTTTTTGTTATTATCCTCTTCAGCAGGACTTAAAGAAAGAGAGGTAGTTCGTAACAACAAGAATTTTACAAATTTGTATGTCGT
This sequence comes from Argiope bruennichi, assembly GCF_947563725.1. Lineage (NCBI taxonomy): Eukaryota > Metazoa > Arthropoda > Arachnida > Araneae > Araneidae > Argiope > Argiope bruennichi. Next base: position 17,880,777 of record NC_079163.1, read on the forward strand.
GGCATAGTATTCAATTTTCAGGAAACTTTTAGTTTGAGATACTCGTAGCTCATTATTAATCTCTAGACAAAAATTGACTTATCTTTTCAGATTTATAATATTCTTTTGTACAAAATAATTTACATTAGCGAGAGAAATTTGGATTATTTTCCCAGGTTCCACATTTCATTTTTATTAGAATATTTATATTCTGAACCTCATGTCTTATTATTGTTTAGATAAGCAAAATTCAGACAATGATTTATCATACTATTATAAAATTTATATTTTATATTCCAGAAAACTAATAGTTTTAGTTAGGTTTTTAAATAAATTGTAGAAAAAAGCACTTCTACTTGAATAATGAATTTTTATTTCGTACGCAAATTCAATAATAAACAAATAAAAACTTAGTGACTATATTTTTTTTTTATATTCAAACAGATATATTACCTAGTTTTGAAAATTTGGATGAGAACAGAAAAAATCCTTTTTTGATTTTTCATAACTTCAGGTTGTTAATGAAAATCTCTAAGCATTGACAAAATAAATAAACCTCAAGTTTTAAAAGAAAGATAAGATCTCTCTTTTTTCTTTCCAATGACATAAAATTTACAGTTTGTAATTTTCACTTCAATCCGTTTTGCAAACTTTTAAGCAATAAACTTCTCAGTTGTAACTTGTATCAATAAAAGAATCTTCACCGTTTTTTCATCAGAAGTCAAACACTGCTTTTCAAGGCAAATTGTTAAGAAGTTTTTGATTTTCAGTTTAACAGTTTCATTAAAATTCTGCC